>NC_045447.1:37278162-37578162 GCF_002776525.5 Piliocolobus tephrosceles | reverse complement strand
TCAGGAGGCTGAGGCAGAAGGACTGCCTGAGCCCCAGAAGGTTGAGGCTGCAATGAGCCACAATCGTACCACTGCACTCCAGCCTGGGTGACAGAGAAAAACCCTGTCTCAAACAAAGCAAACAAACAAACAAAAAGATAAAAGATAAATGGCCTTAGGGGAACAGATATTAAAACATAGGACTTTTCACTGCTAGTTTGGGGAAGGAGTTTTTTTTATTCCCAGCCCAATCATAAGGGTGAGACAAGAGGGCTATGTCTATGTTACCACTCTGATTGTCTTTTTCCAGAATTCCAGTTGCCCATGATGTCACAGGCTGAGGCCCACGCTCCAGAGACACTGTGGACTGACTGGCACCTATGAGCTGACCTAATAATGACTGCACCATTACAGCTCCGATTCTACAGAACAATACATACCCAGTTCTTACCTATGCTTTGCATGTGCTCTTTGAAACACAGCTCTTCCCTAAACAGAGTTCTTTACCTGTTACCATGTCTAGGGCGTAGGGCTCAGGGAAGACAGTAAAGGACACAGATTCTGAGAAATGAACATGAACTAGGGCTTAGATGAATAAATGGAGTGACAACAACAGTTACATTTTAGTGCAACTTCTGAAAATTAAACTAAAGGATCCACGGGTGTGGGAGACACAATACCAGGGTGTGAGTCAGGGGATGAGTGCTCAAGAATGTTCTATGTTTCCCAAATCCACTATATGAATGGCACCACCACTTTCCCAGGCAACTCAGTCTAAAACACTAGTTAGTTCTAACTTCTCACCTCCATGCACTCACTTCCTAATCCCACCTCTACAGCCTCTTTTATTATGCCTCTGTTTTCCTCTTTTCCCCTCCCCTTCCCCTTGTCAAGGCTTCCTGCCTGCCGCACTCTAGTTCCTCCTCAGCACTTCCAAGCCAGCTGATTCCAACAGGCTCCTAACAGAGCTTCTGACCTCCAGAATGAGCAACACAAGCCAAAAGATCTGGGTCCAGTTCTCGTCCTAACACTCACTAATTCGATCAATTTGTATAAAAAAATCATTTATCTCTCTGAGCCTATTTTATTTCTCTGTGAAATAGGAAAATAAAAAATACTTCAGCTGGGCGCAGTGGCTCACGCTGGTAATCCCAGCACTTTGGGAGGCTGAGGCGGGCGGATCATGAGGTCAGGTGATTGAGACCATCCTGGCCAACATGGTGAAACCTCGTCTCTACTAAAAATACAAAAATTAGCTGGGTGTGGTGGCACGTGCCTGTAATCCCAGCTACTCAGGAGACTGAGGTAGAAGAATCACTTGAACCAGGCAGTTAGAGGTTGCAGTGAGCCGAGATTGTGCTACTGCACTCCAGCTTGGCAACACAGTGAAACTGTGTCTCAAAAAAAAAAAAAAAAAAAAAAAAAAAGTCATTGTGACGATGAAGAGACAATAGCTATGATAGCCCTTTGTCAGCATAGGACACTGTGCAGATGATGGTGATGTTTTACCTGATCAGCATCCATCTGATACTCTGAAGCATAAGTCAGAACATGGCACTCTTTTCTGTAAAACTATTCAATGATTCCCCCATGACTGTAGCATAAAGTTCAAATTATTTGCCAACATTCTTCACAATCCAGTTCCAACTATCTTTCCAGCTGCATTTCTGCTCCTCACACTGTCTAACTCAACCAAGAATCAGCTCAAAACGTACCTCTTCCAAAAGCCAACCCTGACCTCTCCAACCAGAAAGAATCTCTTTTTTCCCCATAAGTACTAGGGCCCTTTCTATGAACTTTTCCTCCAGGGCATTCATTTGTCACTTTCTACTTCAGACTCATCTATTTACAGCTACTGCTTACTAAGGCCATACTACATATACCATGGAATTAATCCCATTTAGTTGAAAAAACTGATGCCACCAAGTTGCAAGCAGGAAATTCAAGCACAAGGATAAATTTCAAAGCTCATGTTTTTCCATGATGCCTGTTGTCTTCCATGGCCTTGTTTATGGCCCTTGACTTATGATCTGATTGGACTTTTAAATCTCTTTTTAGTAGATTTAGTCTGATTTATCTTTGGTATGCCTCACAGACCCAGGATAGAACTATGCATAAAAGACACTCAATGCTTGTTGAGCAAATAAATAGCCTCTTTGACCTCTATGGGTCTCAGGTCCTCAGCTATAAAATTGGTAGTATCAAAGAGCTGGTCATATACTATGTAGAGATGGACTTACGTGCCAGGCACTGTTCTAAGCATTTCATCTATCGATCCTCATAAAAAGCCTATGAGAAGTATGACTATTAAGCCCACTTTATACTTTAAAAAACTAAGCTTTTAAGCAGGTGGCAAAACTTGAACCCAGGCAGACTGTGTCCAGAACCCACGTTCTCAACCAATATGCACGACTGCCTGCACAAATTTGGAGCCCAGGAAAATCAACTGAAAAACCATTAGAAATGGCAATAGACTTTCAAAACATGGTTGGTACCAGAATTAATATGTAAAAATAATATATAATATACATATCAAGTATATATACACAGGTACTATATATATGCATTACATGTTCATATCTGTTCTATATTATAATGATTGCTTTCATGTAAACAATCAGCAGTGAAGTAAGGGAATAAAAAATCCCAATCAAAAGGGAAAAAATAACCCAAATACCTAGAAATAAATTTCAGAAATATGCAGAATATATACATATACAACAAAATTCTACCAAAGGGTATTTAAAAAGTCATTAACAAACAGAAAAATGATGCTCAGGTGAAAAGACTTGGTACTAGAGATCCCTTTCTCCATAATTAATCTCTATATTTAACATCTGAATTTAATTTACTTCAAGAGGGAGTGGCAGAGTTCAACAACTAGGCACTTTCATATACATTGGTGCAGTTTTTGGAGGAAATGTTGGGGTGCTGGGGCAGTATCTATTAACATTTTATATGTGCATCCCCTTTGACATAACAATCCTACTTCTAGGAATCTACTCTGCAGAAATGCCAACACATGCTACCAAAGATGGATAAGAAATGTTCATGGCTGTTTTGTTTGTAGTAGAAAGAAAAAGAGAGAAAGAGGGGAGAGGAATGGAAGGAGAAAGGGAAGAAAGGAAGGGGGGAAGAGAAAGGAAAGAAAGAAGAAAGAAAGAGAGAGAGAGTGAGGTAGAGGGTAGGAGGGAGAACGGAAGAAAGGAAGAACTGCAGGCAAGTGAAATACCTAGCAAAGGGAACAGATTTTTAGAGAATCATAAAAGGGTATGCTGTGAACATGTTAAGAAGAAAGAGAAAGGTTTAAATATGCTGACATAAAAGAAATCCTAGCTAGGTTTGTGCTTTGGACGGAATGTTTGTCCTCCTCCTCCCCAGCCACAATCCGTGTTATAAATCCTAATCTCCAATGTGATGGTATGCAAAGACAGGGTCTTTGGAAGGTAATCAGGTCATAAGGGTGCAGACCTCAGTAATGCATGCTCTTTATTAGCGCCCTTATAAGAAAAGACAGGAGAGATCACTTCTTTTCTCTGCTCTCTCACATGTAAACCAGGAAGAGGGCCCTCACCAAAACTTGACCATGCTGGCACCCTGATCTGGAACTTCTAGCTTCCAGAAGTTTGAGAAATAAATGTGTCTGTTGTTTAAGCCACCTACTCTTTGAGAATGTGTTACAGCAGCTCAAGTAGACTAAGACCAGAAGGGAGAAATGTGAACTATATCAGTGCAAATTACAGAAAAATGTGCAGAGATATGAACATTTTATTTTTAATGTGGAGTATAATTTAGTGAAGGAGAAATGACGGGTATGGGGATGGCAATTTCCTGTTTTGATATCTACATGTCTGCAAAGAGCATTACTTTTATAATCATAATTAAGCATTCGATTAAACACTGAGTCTTGTGTTAGACACTGGGAAGGTGAACATGACAGGGCACCTGTTAAGTCCATTTTTTTATTCGTGATTTAAATTGCTATAGCTAAAATAAATTAAATTACATATATCTATCTGTTTGTGGATATTGGCAGCTATCTCTCCCTGCATTGTGGTGCCAGTGCCATGTCATTTTCATTATGAAAGCTTTATAACAGGTTTTACTATCTGACTAGGCAGATTCTCTCTCATTACCCAGCATCGTAATTTTCTAGGCCTTTACAAATTAATTTTATTGAGGTCCAGTTTACATACAATACAATGCACCACTTAAATATATATTTTGATGAGTTTTGTCAAATTTATATTCCCATATAACCATCAAAATAAAAAATAGACCAAAGTATCCAAAAGATCATTTGGAATTAGAACTAGTAAAAATTAACAGAAAATACTCCTATAGTGCAACATGTGACAAAGAATTACTACTTTAATGTGTAATACACATAAAGTGCTTAAAAACTAGGAAGAGAAAGATACTCCAACTGAAAAATGGGCAGAAAAATTAACAGTCAACTCACCTACAGAAATGCAAAAGGCTACTACACAGAAGAAAAAGTGTTAATTCCTACTGGTAATCAAAGACATGCAAATTAAGACAAGATACCATTTCTTGGTCCACACTTTTGATTCAAAACTTCAAATGTGTATACATGGAGAAAATTTTAAGATATGCAGACAATCTAAACCATCTAGAAGTTGAAGTTTTAAGTTATTTTTATTTTGTTTCTCCTTTGGAGTTTTGTTGCCTGGATGTTTTCTAATAAGGGTATCCTTACAACATTCTGATAATTCTAATGTTAGTTTTCTCTTCTCACCTCATAAAGTACCTAGTGCAGTGCATTCTAGATATTCAACCCTAAAAAAAAAGCTATTTCCCCTTAGGAGGATTAGTTTCCTTGGAGAAACTCACACATGCACGCGCACACACACCTGCATGTGTTGCTAATGGTCCGCATGGTGAGATCATCATTGGAGCCGCCCTGCGGTCCCCCGGAGAGAGCGTGGGTCGAGCAGGGGATGCGGGTCACAACGACCCTGCAGGAGCTCACGCCCCAAGACACCGTGAGCGCAGTGCGACACTGGCGACGCCCGAGCCAAGGGCCAGAAAGAGGGTGAGACACGCCCAGGTGGACCTAATTAACCCTCCCTCTTGGAAAAAGAATGGGGGACGATGTCCAGGGCACTGGATCTAGTGTCTGTCGCTGACCTTGGGCAGTTCCTGCCACGTTTGAGCCTCAGTTTCCCACCCGTAGGCCGAGCTGACCGTCTCCATCTCTGCGCTCCTTCCCTTCTGCTGTTTTTTCCAGGTGCTGGGAAGGACGCCTTCCTCCGCCCAGTCGCCCTCCCCCAGCCCTTGGCTGCGAGGTCGCCCGCAGAAACCCAACACTGCGGCCGCGCTCTCGGCGCGCCAGGCGAACCTAAGGTGTGGACGCGCTGCGAGGGTCCCCTGCTTGCGGGCGGCCATTAGGCGCCAGGCCCCTTGGCGTTTCGGCCCTGCTAGGCTCGGCGAGGGTCTTACCCAGACAGGCACGCGCCCCGCTCGCGTCCTTCTGTTGGCCTGTCAGCGCAGCTGGCGCAGGCGAGGGCCAGGGAGGCGCCCCCGCGGCACTCAAACATCCCCGCACTGACGCGGGCCCCTGCAGCGCGGGGGACCCTGCCGGACCTCGCAATCCTCCGGCAGGAAACGGTCGGAGCTCCGGGCAGGGCCGCTAGGCAACCCGCCTGCCCGAGGCGCACTGCCAGGGGCACAGGCCCTCTGCGACGCCTCTCCCCAACCCTCAGCTGCCCTGCTTGTGCCAGCTGTGGCCACCCCTAATCCTTGTCCCCGCGCTCTGGTGTCTCTCCAGGGCTCCGACCACCGCGCCAGAAGGGCTGGGCAGATCGTGCGCCACAGAAACCTACCCGGTTGGGGCGATCAGCTCGGTCCCCTGCGCGCGCCGAGGGCCGCCTCTGGTATCGCCCAGGCTGGCTAGCTCATCCCGGTGGAGGCGCCATCGCCGGGGCCCAGAAGGAGCGGGCGCAGCGCGGTTTGGGTGTGCGCCCGAGCCTCACCTCCTCCCGCCTCGCAGCTCGGGCGCAGGGCTCCCCTTGCTCAGGCGGGCCATGTGACCCGCAAGCTGCGGAGCGACCGCGGCCCCCAAAGCCGGCTTGGGGAAAAAGGACGGCAAAAGGCGCCAACTGATGGGCAGCCAGGGAAAAGCAGGAGTCGCCCCCAAGTCACGCAAACAGGAAGCCTGTTTCTTTTGTGAGGGAACTAGAAGCCAGCATTATATTTCATCAGGTGGGTACACAGAGACTTATTCACACCAATGGAACGATCTCTCTCAATGCGTGGGAAAGCTATTACTTTGGGTCTTGAATGTTTTTCAGTCTTCCCAAAACCCTCAATTTAAAGACAAATGGCCACGAGAGACAAAACGCCTGAGGTATGGGAAGGTATGCACATTGAGAACAATCCTGGCAAAGCAAACAGGAAAAAGATATAGAATGATCCGGGGGAGGAAAAATTGCAGGGGACAAAAGAAAATAACAGCTTCCTGCATTCCACCCTGGGCTTTCCCTTCTGAATGGGTTTTCACCACACAGTTGTAAGTGGAAGCCTTACTCAGTGCTTCTAATCCTAGGTTTGCCTGTCTAGGCCACAGGTTAGCAACTACAGCTTGCTGCCTGTTCTTGTACAGCCCACAAGCTAAGAATGTTTTTTGCGATATTTCATGGTTAAAAAATGGAAGAATATTTCAAGGATATGAAAATTATATGAATTCAAAATTTGGTGATCATAAACAAAGTTTTATTGCAACATGGTCATCATTTACATATTGTCTATGGCTGCTACCATGCAAGAACAGCAGAGTTGGACTGTTGTGACAGAGACCTTATGACCCACAAAGCCTAAAATATTTACTGCCTGATTTGCCAACACTTGTTCTAAAAGGTCTGTTCAGTGGTCATAAGATAAAGCATTAAAGCCAGTAAATGCTCATATGATTTCTTCTTGTGTGAGTAAAATTGATACTAGATATTAACTTCCTTTAGAACCTTACAAACATCCACCTGAGCATCCATTCGTCTTCTACTCTATCAACCAGCATTTACTGAAGAATGGTTCTGACATAGTGCCAACACTACAGATGACAATGCAGTAAGAATGAGGTGTGGATCCTGCACTCAAGGAAATTTGTCATTAGGAATGTCGGAAAGTCTATATGTGAGGCTGGGTAGTATGAGAGCTGGATATAGCACAGAAAGGGAGCTTAGGAAGGTAGTTTCATTTCCTGGGAGAAAAAGTGGGAGTCTGATACTCCGAAATTGGAGGATTGTAACCAATCTGAGTTGAATTCAATTCATGTCATTGGCTCAGTTCTGGAGTCTAATCTATTTACTGGCGCTGACAAATTAACTCCTCTGTGCCTCAATGTTCTCATCTATATACTGGAAACAGTAATATTTACCTCATAGGTTTGTTGAGAGGTTTGCATGAGATAATGTATATAAAGTGCTTAGCATTCTACCTGCCAAAATATCTAGCTTTCTCTAAATGGTTGGTAGTTATTCACTTGTTTAACAAAAATTCGTTGAGTACCTATTATAATGTTCCAGGCAATGTCTGTGCTGTCCAATCTCATGGTCACTAGTCACATGTAGCTACTTAAATTTTGATTAATTAAAAATTAAATAAAATGTAATAATCAGTCCCTCAGTAGCACTAGCCACATTTGAAATGCTCAGTACCTACACATGGTTAGTGCTACTGTATTGTAGTACAGCTATAGAACATCCCATCATCACAGAAAGTTCTATGAGATAGTGCCTTTCTAGAGAGTAGGGATTCAGCTATGAATAAAATGAAATCTCTGCCTTTAGGGAGCTTACATTTGGGTGGACAATAGATAATAAATAAATGCATACTATATCAGGTATTGATAAATATTTTAAATAGTAAAATCAAACACTTTCCTAGTACTTTCTATGGCTGATACTGTCCTGAGTGCTTTTTATTAACTCTTAATCACTCCAACAACCCCATGAGACAGGTAAGCTAAGTAACTTACCAAAGTCAAACTGCTAGATAGAGGAAAAGCCAAAATCCAAACCCATGAAATCTGGCTTCAGAGTTCATTCTCTGAATCAACATGTTATATTTCTTCTCAAAGCAAAGCAAAAATAGAAAAAAAAATGAAGAATAATAAAATAAGAGGTTAGAGACTAGTAAAGGGCACTATTGCAATTATTATAGTAAACATCTTAACCTCCATGCAAGTAGGGTGTTTTATCGGTTAGACTTGGGTCAGAAATAACACACTACAACAGGATAATGAAAAAAATCTATTCTCAAAGGTGTGGGTGAAATTAAAGAAAACTAATAAGGCATAGTGCAGTGCATACCCTAGGGCTTGATACCAAGGAACTATTACTAATCCTGGGTCTGATGAGCAAAGTAAGGAAACAGTTATTAAAACAACAAAAGAATAATTGTGAAAGGGGAGACATCCTATGGGACCTGTCACTAATAGAATGAGGCAGTGAACCTATAGTGACCCATCAGGGAAAGAGCCAGGAGAATAAATAACATAACTCTGCTTTCTTCCTGCCATCTTATCTCCTGCTAGTGTCTGCCATTGGCTGAACCCAACCAGAAATCAGAGGGCAAGAGAGCCCTTGATGTAATCCATATAGCTCAAATTCACAGGACACGGAGCTGATTGGATGATCAGGAGGCATAAACAGAAGATATCCAGTAAAGTCTACTCCTTCTTGCTCTGAACATCTTCTCTTGTACTTTTTTTCACATAAAAATTGAACACACATTTAGGGATACACAAAAAGTTCCAGTAACTGTGATGTCATAATAGAGTAATTCAATTTGAACATATCCCTGAGACATAAAATATTAATCATTACTATTACCCTTCCTAATGGGAAGAGTGGGGATGGAGGACAAACAATATGAAATGTAACTGTTAGAATCCCTACTTCTATGGTTGGTCATGAAATTTAAATTGGGAATCATGGCTTTCTTCTTCCACTACCCATTGCGTGTTCCCTTTCTCTCCACCAGCACTTCACTGTATGAGCCCCTTTACAGAGTGACCCAAACTTTTTAATTTTATTTTATTATTTCTTTTTTGAGACACAGTCTCAGTCTTTCACCCAGGCTGGAGTGCGGTGACTCAATCTCAGCTCACTGCAACCTTCGCCTCCCAAGTTCCAGCAATTCTCCTGCCTCAGCCTCCCCAGTAGCTGAGATTACAGGCACGTACCACTACGCGCAGCTAATTTTTGTATTTTTTTTTTTTTTTTTTTGTTTAGAAGGGGGCTCGCTCTATTGCCCAGGCTGGAGTGCAGTGGCCGGATCTCAGCTCACTGCAAGCTCCGCCTCCCGAGTTTACGCCATTCTGCTGCCTCAGCCTCCCGAGTAACTGGGACTACAGGCGCCAGCCACCTCTCCCAGCTAGTTTTTTTGTATTTTTTAGTTGAGACGGGGTTTCACCATTTTGGCCAGGCTGCTCTCAAACTCCTGACCCCAAGTGAACCGCCCGCCTCAGCCTCCCAAAATGCTGGGATTACAGGCGTGAGCCACCGCGCTCGGCCCAAACTTTTGATCTTACAAGATTTAGGTTCTTGGTGCACCTCTCGTTACTGAGTTGCCTCAGTTTTCCACTGATCAGGACCATTGGATATGTGTGTACTCACATGGACTTGTTAATGAACTTCTAGGTTCTAGATATAGTCCTCGTTGACTTGAGTGTATAGCAGCAACCAATTTCCCATTGATATGGTAATCAATTACCTAGGGCTATATAGTGGTGCCTTTCTTTTCTTTTCCCAGTTTCCAGCTCAACAGGCTGTGAATTCCCTGGTGAAAGTACTTCTTCTTTGGATATTAGAGTTTCCAAATCTACTAAGTTTGTGGGGCTTGGAAGAAAAAAAAATATCCCTGTAGTAAGTTTTTTTGCTGTAATAGTGAGAGGAATATATCTTTGCTTTCTGGACGTCTGAATTCTGGCTATAGGCAAATTATTTTACACATTGGCTATTGGTTTAAGGAATATATTGCATTCTTGAGGATAGCATCTCCACCTCCCATGGTGTTGTCTCACAACTGGTGTCATAACTGAGCCTTCAGGAGACCATTACACCATTTAATAATACCAGCTTCTTCTGTTTGATGGATCCATGGTAAGATCACTGAATTCCAAAGATATTAGTTAATTGTCATACTTCCTTTGCTGTAAAATGGGTCCCCTGGGCAAAGGTAATATGCGGTAGAGCAAGGCAATAGTACAGTTATTCTGGAAGTCCATGAATAGTGGTATTAGCAGAAGTGCTGTGGCCTAGGAAGGAAAATTCATACCCAGAAATCTCTACAGAGGACAAATGGTTATTCCCCCAATGACAGCAGATGTGCAGTATAACCAACCTGGCACCAGATAGCCAGTTGGTTCTTCTAGGAAATAATGCCATATCACAGAACCAGTATTTGATCATTGCTATTGACAGTTTGAGCACTTAATATGCATGGTAGCAAAATCAGTATATTATTGAAATTGATCAGTGTAATTATTGAAATCATTCAGAATCTGTTCCTACTGACATGGCCGTTTTGTACATAGGCCCATTAAACAAGCGCTACTTGACTAAAGAAGCTAATTAACATCTACAAGACAGGTCATATTGACTACCTGATTCAGATAAAAATATTTTCAATTTTTCCTTGTAATTTATTCTTTATGCATGTTACCCAGACATGTACTTTTAAATTTTCAAATACTTGGGGCTTCTCTAGATATTTTTATTGATTTCTAATTTTATTGTTTTAATATACGTAAAATACATTATATATATAAACTCAAAGAATATATATTAAATATGAAAGCATATATAAATATTTTTAAAGACTGAAATCTTACAGGATGTGTGTGTGTGTGTGTGTATATGTATATTCTTTTAAAATCCTTGGGAAATTTTTTTAGTGGCCCATAATATAGCCTGTCTTGGGGAATGTTTCATAGGCACTTAAAAAGATAGTGCATTCTGCAATTGCTGGATGTAGTGTTCTTTGATCATCAGCTAAGATCTGTGTAGGAAATAGTGTCATTTACACCTTCTTCTGTACTGATTTTTTTCAGTTCTGTCAATTATAGGAAAAGTCTGTTAAACACATAATTATGAATTTGTCTATTTCTCTTTCTATTTGTATAAGTTTTTATTTCATATATTTTTTGCTTTGGTACATATATGTTTATGATTGTGATATCTTTTATCATTATGAAATAACTGTTTCTGGCAGTATTTTTTTTTTTTTTTTTTTTTTGAGACGGAGTCTCACTCTGTTGCCCAGGCTGAAGTGCAGTGGCGCAATTTTGGCTCACTGCAACCTCTGCCTTCTGGATTCAAGCTATTCTCCTACCTCAGCCTCCTGGGTAGCTGGGACTAGAGGTGCATACCACCATACCCAGCTATTTTTTTGTATTTTTAGTAGAGATGGGGTTTCACTGTGTTAGCCAGGATTGTCTCAATATCCTGACCTCAGGATCCACCCACCTGTCTGGCAGTAATTTTTGTCTTAAAGCCTCTGATATTAAAATAGCGTCTCTAGCATTCCCATGCTTCTTTTTCTTTGCACATCTAATAACTTTTGGTTAAGACTGGACATTGTAATGTATTGTAGCAACTCTGAATTCTGTTACGTTTTTCTGAAGATTGTTGGGTTTTTGTTCTAGTAGGCGGTTGACTTGCGTGGTCTCAAATTTCAGTTTTCAAACCATGTGTCTCCTGTAGCTGCTACTATCACTGGTGATTTTTCTTTCTTCCCTCAGCTTCTGATTTTTTAGACTAAGTATCTTTCTGTCCGCCAAGTATCTTTCCTGGGACTGAGTAGATTAGTCATTAGTCAAGCATTTGGGCAGAAATTATGCTCTGATTCTGGGCTTATTCTCTCTGTCTTTTTGTTTCTGGAGTTTTCTCTGTAAACTCCCCCTTAAACTGCTCTTCCAGTTTTAATCTCCCCCCTGATATCTCAAGCAAGTAAGGCTTCTGCTTTCTGCTGCCTGAGCTGTGCACATTTAGTTTAAAAAAGTAGTAAACTTATAAATCTCACTTAGTGCAGTCTTATCTTTCAAAGAAACTCTCTTCTGATTTTTCTCTGCTTTTTTTTGTTGGCCTCCCTGGGATGTTACCCACAGGTGAGTAGTTTAGCAGTCAGCCATGGATTTGTGCAGAGTTTATACTCAGATTGTGGGTCTCCATCATTCTGCTGCTCTCTTGCTTCTAATGTTTTCCCCCTAATTTTCCAGCTGCTCTGCCAGCACTGAACTGTGTCCCCTGCCACCTAGTGTTTTTAAAGCTGAGGTTTTCTGCTTCAGGAGCTATGGAGATTGAATAATACACTCAGTCAGAAAAGTCACATTTTATCAAAAGTAAACTCTCCTCTACTCTTTGTCTGCTTTAGATTGCTTTTCAGTGTCCTTTTATATTTCATCCAGATTTTATAAAAGTCATCTGCCAAGCAGTTTGATCTACCAGTTCACTCCACCATTACTGGAAGCTGGAACTCTAATTAGTTAGGTATTTTATAAGAAATTCTATTTCACTCTGCATGTCATGTAGGCAAAAGGATAGACAGATAATGGTCTGAAGTAACATGTTTAGTTACTAATAAAATTACCAGCTACTAAATGTCAATGGTAATTGACATTTTATGTCTCCTTTTCTTGTTCTTCTACAAACTCAAAGATTTTCCCAAAATATATGACTTAACTTTTGATTACCCAAATTTACATTTCAAGGGAGGATTTTTAAAATTGATACATAATAATTTACATATTCATGGGGGTACACATAATATTTTGTTGCATGCAAAGAATGTGTAATAATCAAGCCAGGGTATTCGGAGTATACATCACCTTGAGTATTTATCATTTCTATGTGTTAGGAACATTTCAAGGTCTCTCTTCTAGCCATCAGAAGTTTCAAATAATTCAAATTTTCAT
The DNA here is from genome assembly GCF_002776525.5 of Piliocolobus tephrosceles. NCBI lineage: Eukaryota > Metazoa > Chordata > Mammalia > Primates > Cercopithecidae > Piliocolobus > Piliocolobus tephrosceles. The sequence goes on along the minus strand of NC_045447.1, from coordinate 37,565,246 downwards.
TTAGTGAAAGTGAAGACATCAAACTTTCACAGCATCACACTGAAAATTTTAGTATATCAATTACTTTAATGACAAGCGGTGGGAGACATGGTGAAACATGCATAGCTATCAACAACTATGAAGCAAAAATTTCCAAGGATGATAATGAAAATAGGGCAGAGTTTCTGTTAATAAAATTTCAGGTAGACCATGTGGAAAATAAATAAACCAATCAGTAGTTCTTCAGTTAGATTACAATCTCCTGTGGCTCCTAATCTCATACCTCTAGGAGGATTTCTTTCTAGATATAAAATAGTAGCTACTCAATACTCTTCCAAAGGGCGGGGCGGGGAGGGGGGGGAAGCCAGTGCTTAAAATAAAACCTTTTTTTTTTCTTCCTTAGCAGATTGCCCTAATGGCACACAAAATACAATGAAGGATCAATCTCTGGGGTGCTAGATTTACAAATTTGAGACCTTAGAATAATGACAATTATTATTGATGCTGTTTGTTGAAAATAGAAAAGACTTAGGTAATGGTAGCAACATTCAATTGCTCTGAACTTTCCTTTATAAACTCTCAAAGTTGAGGATAATGTCCTCAACTCTCTTCAGCTCCCAGGTTCACTTTACTTTCAGAGGCAGGTAAGAAACAATTTACCTTTACAGCCTGCAAGACTGAGTCTGAAGGGAAAGGGGAGAGGGAAACCATCCTATCATGTTGATGGGTGCAGGGCAGAGCAGGTATTACATAACATTTCATGGACAGAATGCAAGTAGTGGCCACTGTCCCTCCTGTGGTCCTATAAGGCCTCAGTAAAAGTTGCCAAAATTACAAAAATGCTTGTTGCAATCATATTTTTGATGAAATCACAGGTCTGGTTCCACATTAGGATGATATACCTTTTTCTTTTTATTTAACTTCAGACTTCAAGAAAAATTGTGACAAAAACTGTAAAGATTTCCAAAATTCTCTAAAAGTAATGCTTTATCCTGTTTGCTTTATTTTTACATATGTATTATTTATATGTCGACCTAAATAACAAACAGAGAGAGCCTCTCTAAAAGAAAAGATACATATTTGGGAATAGAACATTGCGATGGGAATATGCATGCTATAAAACTATGGGTATATTCAGGGACGTAATGGGAGACAAAGGGTTTCTTTTTTAAAAAAAAAAAAAGACAAGAATTACACAATTATTTTGAAATAATTATCCTTGGCTACTAAGACCAATGACAAGGATGACTCTAGTTTAAATTTGGACAGGCAATTGCTGGGCAGATGTCCTTTTAGAAGTATATATTTTTTTAAGATTGTAATGATCTTGGTCCATGGTTGTGGGTTTTGTAGTCTTTTTTGCTATACATGCAAGCATGAGAGCCCTCTCTTTTTGGCCTTCCTTGGCTCTATTTGTCAAGGTTTTCTTAATATTAGTTACTCCATTTTGATTCTGACAACTTTCACATTTACCCCTTTCGATTAAGAGCTTTCTATAAAAGTACCATTGATTAATTAATCATCTTGGAGTTAGGTTTTGTTGTCCCTCAGTGCTGGGATAGACCTGTTCCAGTTGTTAGTCTCGTTCCATTATGGGAGGAGTCATTGGCGACTATGAGTCAGTGTTAAAACCATTTAGTCATATTTCAGCAACAAGGGATGTTTTAAGGGAGTGGCTTTCAGGCTAAGTATACATGGAGTTCATCATTAAATTTAATTTTGTCTGTTTGGGAGTCATTTGTTATCATCTAAAAGTGTTGGGCCACCATTATTTTGTTATGAATTGTACTTTTGTAAAAATTTTAACAAGTAACAAATACAAAGTTTAAAAAGGGAAAATATAAAGTAAAATTAATAGCAATATGACACTTTTAGTTTATACAATGGTTTTGAGGCATGAGTTGAGGCTTAAAGATAACTAATTGAATAAATAAAATGACCATAGGGAATTAGGTGAGCCCTGTTTTAACTATGCAGCCCATTTTAAAATTTTGTGTATATGGGTCTCAACTTTTTTAGATAAATTTATTTAGGTAGAGTATGTAATAGTAGCAATGGTGCTGACATTTTTTTTTCAGTTTAGCTAATGGATACTAAATGGTTTCTTAGGTTAGGTTTTGTGAAGTTACCGGCAGAAGCTATTTGATTGTGAAATTTTAATTAAACTATGATCTTGCCAAGTGAAAAAGGTAGCATAAAGGGGACATAAGTTTCATTATGATATGGAATCTTATTTTAACATCTTGGGAAAAGCTGTTTATAGCATGAAAACATTAACTTTTCTTTTTGATTTGTAGTTTGAATGTCTCTGATCATGACATTGGGCGTTTGGTGAACTTTTGTGTGGTCCATATCTTAGGCATGAGGCTTATTTCTTAAAATCCATGTAGTTTTAGTTTATAGGGCTTTAGGAATAAAGCAGTTTCTGTTTTGAGTTGGAGAGTTGTAGCCAAATATTGGGGGAGATTAGGAGAATGTAGGATCTAGTTCAGTCCATAGGTAGATAACAAGGTTTGAAGACAAGGTACAGGGATATAATCTAGTAACAGGTGTATCACAGGGTATTTTTTAGAAATATAATTTTATTTTTTAAAATATTGATCGTATACGAATTTTAGATTTAAAAACTGTTTGAGGCTCGGAAGCCAAACGAAGGCTAACTTTAGATTTTACTTACAGTCTGAAGTTCTTGAGCCTGACAGGAAGTGACAATTTTTATTTACTCATTTTAAGGCTGAGAATTCTTGAAGGCAGGCTTTTTAAATTATTATTATACTTTAAGTTCTAGGGTACATGTGCACAACGTGCAGGTTTGTTACATATGTATACATGTGCCATGTTGGTGTGCTGCACCCATTAACTTGTCATTTACATTAGGTGTATCTCCTAATGCTATCCCTCCCCGCTCCCCACACCCCACGACAGGCCCTGGTGTGTGATGTTCCCCACCCTGTGTCCAAGTGTTCTCACTGTTCAATTCCTACCTATGAGTGAGAACATGTGGTGTTTAGTTTTCTGTCCTTGGGATAGTTTGCTTAGAATGATGGTTTCCAGCTTCATGCATGTCCCTAGAAAGGACATGAACTCATCCTTTTTTATGGCTTCATAGTATTCCATGGTGTATATGTCCCACATTTTCTTAATCCAGTCTATTGTCAATGGATAGATGGGTTTTTGGTTTAAAGTCTTTGGGTTGGTTCCAAGTCTTTCTTATTGTGAATAGTGCTGCAATAAACATATGTGTGCATGTGTCTTTATAGCAGCATGATTTATAATCCTTTGGGTATATACTCAGTAATGGGATGGCTGGGTCAAATTGTATTTCTAGTTCTAGATCCTTGACAAATCGCCACACTGTCTTTCACAATGGTTGAACTAGTTTACAATCCCACCAACAGTGTAAAAGTGTTTCTATTTCTCCACATCCTCTCCAGCATCTGTTTTTCATGACTCTTTAATGATCGCCATTCTAACTGGTGTGAGATGGTATCTCATGGTGGTTTTGATTTGCATTTCCCTGATGGCCAGTGATGATGAACATCTTTTCATGTATCTATTAGCTGCATAAATGTCTTCTTTTGAGAAGTGTCTGTTCATATCCTTTGCCCACTTTTTGATGGTGTTGTTTGATCTTTTCTTATATATTTGTTTAAGTTCTTTGTAGATTCTGGATATTAGCCCTTTGTTAGATGGGTACATTGTAAAAATTTTCTCTCATTCTGTAGGTTGCCTGTTCACTCTGATTGTAGTTTCTTTTGCTGTGCAGAAGCTCTTTAGTTTAATTAGATCCCATTTGTCAATTTTGGCTTCTGTTGCCATTGCTTTTGGTGTTTTAGTCATGAAGTCCTTGCCCATGCCTGTGTCCTGAATGGTATTGCCTAGATTTTCTTCTAGGGTTTTTATCATTTTAGGTCTAACATTCAAGTCTTTAATCCATCTTGAATTAGTTTTTGTATTAGGTGTAAGGAAGGGATCCAGTTTCAGTTTTCTACATATGGCTAGCCAGTTTTCCCAGCACCATTTATTAAATAGATAATCTTTCCCCATTTTTTGTTTTTGTCAGGTTTGTCAAAGTTCAGATGGTTGTAGGGTTGTAGCTGTGTGGCATTATTTCTGAGGGCTCTGTTGTGTTCCGTTGGTCTATGTATCTGTTTTGGTACCAGTACCATGCTGTTTTGGTTACTGTAGCCTTGTAGTATAATTTGAAGTCAGGCAGCGTGATGCCCGCAGCTGTGTTCTTTTTGCTTAGGATTCTCTTGGCTATATGGGCTCTTTTTTGGTACCATATGAACTTTAAAGTAGTTTTTTCCAATTCTGTGAAGAAAGTCATTGGTAGCTTGATGGGGGTGGCATTGAATCTATAAATTACCTTGGGCAATATGGCCATTTTCACGATATTGATTCTTTCTATCCATGAGTACGGAATGTTTTTCCATTTGTTTGTGTCCTCTTTTATTTCCTTGAGCAGTGGTTTGTAATTCCCCTTGAAGAGGTCCTTCACATCCCTTGTAAGTTGGATTCCTAGGTATTTTATTCTCCTTGAAACAATTGTGAATGGGAGTTCACTCATGATTTGGCTCTCTGTTTTTCTGTTACTGGTGTATAGGAATGCTTGTGAGTTTTGCAGATTGATTTTGTATCCTGAGACTTTGCTGAAGTTGCTTATCAGCTTAAGGAGATTTTGGGCTGAGAAGATGGAGTTTTCTAAATATACAATCATGTCATCTGCAAATAGGGACAATTTGACTTCCTCTTTTCTGAATTGAATACCGTTTATTTCTTTCCCCTGCCTGATTGTCCTGGCCAGAACTTCCAACATTATGTTGAATAGGAGTGGCAAGAGAGGGCATCCCTGCCTTGTGCCAGTTTTTAAAGGGAATGCTTCCAGTTTTTGTCCATTCAGTATGATATTGGCTGTGGGTTTGTCATAAATAGCTCTTATTATTTTGAGATACGTCCCATCTATACCTAGTTTATTGAGAGTTTTTAGCACGAAGGGCTGTTGAATTTTGTCAAAGGCCTTTTCTGCAACTATTGAGATAATCATGTGGTTTTTGTCTCTGCTTCCGTTTATGTGATGAATTACATTTATTGATTTGCATATGTTGAACCAGCCTTGCATCCCAGGGATGAAGCCAACTTGATCGGGGTGGATAAGCTTTTTGATGTGCTGCTGGATTCGGTTTGCCAATATTTTATTGAGGATTTTTGCATCGATGTTCATCAGGGATATTGGTCTAAAATTTTCTTTTTTTGTTGTGTCTCTTCCAGGCTTTGGTATCAGGATGATGCTGGCCTCATAAAATGAGTTAGGGAGGATTCCTTCTTTTTCTATTGACTGGAATAGTTTCAGAAGGAATGGTACCAGCTCCTCTTTATATCTCTAGTAGAATTCAGCTGTGAATCCATCTGGTCCTGGACTTTTTTTGGTTGGTAGGCTATCAATGATTGCCTCGATTTCAGAGCCTGTTATTGATCTATTCAGGGATTCAATTTCTTCCTGGTTTAATCTTGGGAGGGTGTATGTATCCATGAATTTATCCATTTCTTCTAGATTTTCTAGTTTATTTGCATAGAGGTGTTTATAGTATTCTCTGATGGTAGTTTGTATTTCTGTGGAATTGGTGGTGATGTCCCCTTTATCATTTTTTATTGTGTCTATTTGATTCTTCTCTCTTTTCTTCTTTATTAGTCTTGCTAGCAGTCTATCAATTTTGTTGATCTTTTAAAAAAACTGGCTCCTGGATTCATTGATTTTTTTGAAGGGTTTTTTATGTCTCTATCTCCTTCAGTTCTGCTCTGATCTTAGTTATTTCTTGCCTTCTGCTAGTTTTTGAATTAGTTTGCTCTTGTTTCTCTAGTTCTTTTAATTGTGATGTTAGGGTGTGAATCTTAGATCTTTCCTGCTTTCTCTTGTGGGCATTTAGTGCTATAAATTTCCCTGCTTTAAATGTGTCCCAGAGATTCTGGTATGTTGTATCTTTGTTCTCACTGGTTTCAAAGAACGTCTTTATTTCTGTCTCCTTTTCATTATGTACCCAGGAGTCACTCAGGAGCAGGTTGTTCTGTTTCCATGTAATTGAGTGATTTTGAGTGAGTTTCTTAATCCTGAGTTCTAGTTTGATTGCATTGTGGTCTGAGAGACAGTTTGTTATAATTTCTGTTCTTTTACATTTGCTGAGGAGTGCTTTACTTCCAACTATGTGGTCAGTTTTGGAACAAGTGTGATGTGGTGCTGAGAAGAATGTATTTTCTGTTGATTTGGGGTGGAGAGTTCTGTTGATGTCTATTAGGTCTGCTTGGTGCAGAACTGAGGTCATTTCCTGGATATCCTTGTTAACTTTCTGTCTCATTGATCTGTCTAATGTTGACAGTAAAGTGTTAAAATCTCCCATTATTATTGTGTGGGAGTCTAAGTCTCTTTGTATGTCTCTAAGGACTTGCTTTATGGATCTGGGTGCTTCTGTGTTGGGTGCATATATATTTAGGATAGTTAGCTCTTCTTGTTGAATTGATCCCTTTACCATTATGTAATGGCCTTCTTTGTCTCTTTTGATCTTTGTTGGTTTAAAGTCTGTTTTATCAGAGACTAGGATCACAACCCCTGTCTTTTTTTTCGTTTTCCATTTGGTTGGTAGATCTTCCTCCATCCCTTTATTTTGAGCCTGTGTGTGTCTCTGCATGTGAGATAGGTCTCCTGAATACAGCACACTGATGGGTCTTGACTATCCAATTTGCCAGTCTGTGTCTTTTAATTGGAGCATTTAACCCATTTATATTTAAGGTTAATATTGTTATGTGTGAATTTGATCCTGTCATTATGATATTAGCTGGTTATTTTGCTCGTTAGTTGATGCAGTTTCTTCCTAGCATTGATGTTCTTTACAATTTGGCATGTTTTTGCAGTGGCTGGTACCAGTTGTTCCTTTCCATGTTTAGTGCTTCCTTCAGGTGCTCTTGTAAGGCAAGCCTGGTGGTGACAAAATCTCTCAGCGTTTCTTTTTCTGTAAAGGATTTTATTTCTCCTTCACTTATGAAGCTTAGTTTGACTGGATATGAAATTCTGGGTTTAAAATTCTTTTCTTTACGAATGTTGAATATTGGCCCCCACTTTCTTCTGGCTTGTAGAGTTTCTGCCGAGAGATCTGCTGTTAGTTTGATGGGCTTCCCTTTGTGGGTAACCCGACCTTTCTCTCTGACTGCCCTTAACATTTTTTCCTTCATTTCAACCTTGGTGAATCTGACAATTATGTATTTTGGAGTTGCTCTTCTCGAGGAGTAGCTTTGTGGCATTCTTTGTATTTCCTGAATTTGAATGTTGGCCTACCTTGCCAGGTTGGGGAAGTTCTCCTGGATAATATCCTGAAGAGTGTTTTGAAACTGGTTCCTTTCTCCATGTCACTTTCAGGTACACAATCAGACATAGATTTGGTCTTTTTACATAGTGCCGTATTTCTTGGAGGCTTTGTTCATTTCTTTTTACTCTTTTTTCTCTAAACTTCTCTTCTCGCATCATTTCATTCGTTTGATCTTCAATCACTGATACCCTTTCTTCCACTTGATCGAATTGGCTACTGAAGCTTGTACATGTGTCACATAGTTCTCGTGCCATGGTTATCAGTTCCATGAGGTCATTTAAGGTCTCCTCTATGCTGTTTATTCTATTTAGCCATTTGTCTAATCTTTTTTCAAGGTTTTTAGCTTCTTTGTGATGGGTTCGAACATCCTCCCTTGGCTGGGAGAAGTTTGTTATTGCTGATCATCTGAAGCCTTCTCCTCTCAACTTGTCAAAATCATTCTCCGTTCAGCTTTGTTCCATTGCTGGCGAGTTGCTGTGTTCCTTTGGAGGAGAAGAGGCACTCTGGTTTTTCGAATTTTCAGCTTTTCTCCTCTGGTTTCTCCCCATCTTTGCAGTTTTATCTACCTTTGGTCTTTGATGATGGTGACGTACAGATGGGGTTTTGGTGTGGATGTCCTTTCTGTTTTTCAGTTTTCCTTCTAACAGTCAGGACCCTCAGCTGCAGGTCTGTTGGAGTTTGCTGAAGGTCCACTCCAGACCCTGTTTGCCTGGGTATCACCAGCGGAGGCTGCAGAACAACAAATATTGCAGAATGGCAAATGTTGCTGCCTGATCCTTCCTCTGGAAGCTTCCTCTCAGAGGGGCACCTGGCTGTATGAGGTGTCAGTTGGCCCCTACTGGGAAGTGTCTCCCAGTTAGGCTACTCGGGGTTCAGGGACCCACTTGAGGAGGCAGTCTGTCCGTTCTCAGATCTCATACTCCATGCTGGAAGAAGCACTACTCTCTTCAAAGCTGTCAGAGAGGGACTTTTAAGTCTGCAGAAGTTTCTGCTGCCTTTTGTTCAGCTATGCCCTGCCCCCAGAGGTGGACTCTACAGAGGCAGGCAGGCCTCCTTGAGATGCAGTGCGCTCCACCCAGTTTGAGCTTCCTGGCTGCTTTGTTTACCTAGTCAAGAAGGCAGGCATTTTATGTGCATTTAAAAATATGACATTTTAGTTAAAGCCTTGTTAATATAACCAAAGTTTTGAAGTGTATTTTGTTTATAAAGAGAGAGCAGATTTTAATTGAAATTATGTAAATAAAAATAAAAATACTTATGAATGGTTTTTAAATTTTTTGAGAATCAACTAGGGAGAAAAAGTAAATGTTTTAATCTTTGTTTACAAAAGTATACTTTCCCAAGTTTTTGTAAACTACAGATAGGTTATGAGAGAAAATTTTCTTAAATCTGGAAATCAAAACATTTAAGTAAAAGCCAACAATGCTTTAAATAAAAGTCATAAGAACATTATTTGTATCAATTATTCAATTTCATATAGTTAATTTTTTGTTTTGTTTAATCCTGAATAGTAGTTTTATCAGCCCATTAGTTTTTTATTAGAGTTATGGATGTTTTTATTTAGTTCATTGCTTTAAAACTTATCAGAAATCTGTGTGAGTACTTACTAGAGTTCATTGCTTTTCCATGAAAAGCAATTTTAGACTGTAGCTGATTACAAAAACTTTTAAAGGATTTAAAGTAATAACTGTGGATAACAAGGACTTAGAATAGCCATGGTTAAAATTTGGTGAAAATTTTCAGTTGACAAGGAAACTTAGTTATTTTTACTCTATGTAGCATTTTAAGATAACCAGAATCAGGACTGACAGTATTATACCAGGACCATTAGACTTTTATAAATTTTTTATATTTTTTCAATTAGTACCTGAATAGCTTATTTATATAAATGTAACTTTAGGAAAGATTAATATAACAATCAAATGATCACTGATAACATTTGATATTTATGAATTTATATAATTTTTAGAACATTTGTATCATACCATATCTCTAAATGTAACTGAAAGATTTAATATCATTTATTATTTGACAGTGTCTTTTCTGCAATTCATCAAATGCCTAATTATTTACTATTTCTCTAAGATTTTATATATATAGAGAGAAAGAGACAGTGAGGCTTTCTGTGGCTCAAGTGGAAAATTTTAATGTTAATTTATTTAGGATTTTGAACCTGGGAAAACCTACCAAAGATGTCAAAAGGTTTAAAACATTTGTTTAAAACACAATTACAGATCATGGCTAAATAAAATTTATTTATTTAACCAGAGTGATAATCAAAGGACTTAAAAAAATTGAGCTTTAAAGGGGCTAAAAGGGTTATTTTTTTTTTTTTTACATCCATGTAGCTTTCATTACTTTTAAAGTAATCCAAAATCTAGTAAATTCAATGCAGCAATTATCTTAATAAAACATAAAATCTTTGAGTTTTTTTTTTTAAGGCCAATTACAAAAGGTGAAAAACCAAACCAAAACAAAACAAAAAAATCCTCCCATAGTGTGATTACGTTTCCTTATGTGAAGCTCATTTAAATAACTAGGAAGTCAAATCTGAGGAAATGGGTACTTGAATTTAATCAGACACCAGAAAAGTGAGTTAACTATATTATAGAGGAATGTAAACAGGAAAATGCCTTGAGCAGTGAAGTACATTGGCTCTTACCAACAGCATGGAAAGTTTTGGTTACATGGAACAATTTAGGCATGTCAAGAAAAGTCAAAAGTAAAGAATCAAGTTACACAGGAGGAAAACAATGTTTTTTTCGAACTTTGTGACAATATCTCAGCATTAGGCCAGAATAGGAGTGTTAAAACCAGAGAAAGAGAAGTTACAGGAGTTGTCAAAGGTTGAGAGAGAGAGTTATCACCTCAATTAAGAAAAAAGATAAATCTTTTTTTAAGGGGAGAAAGAATAGAAGGCAATGATGTGTAATCTGCAAATCATGTGCAGCAAAGGACAGCAAAAGATGAACTTTTGAGATGTAAATCTGAGAAGTTTAAAAAAAAATTTTAGAATTAAAAATCAAAACTTACAATTTTATTAAGAGCAAATTAATATTTTAAGAAAACCTTATTGTTTCAACACAGAGGACCATAATTTTTAGTTTTGCATTAATACATTTTTAATATCAAAGCTTTATTTTTAGAGAGACTTTTAAATAATTTCTCCAAAATTATAATATCACTTGAGCAACCACACACAAAAATTTTTAAATAAATTTTTATGAACTTTATTACAACTTGTATAGGCCATTGATTACATGTTTACACATTTTGCTTTGTCTTATACTTTCTTTAAAAAAAAAAACAAAAACAGTTATTTTAGTTTAGGACAAAAATTGACCATACAAGATTTTTTTAATACAAAGTTATTGCTTTAGCTTTTATTTTTACCAAAAATACATTTTTATAACATGTTTTACATTCTTTGAATTTATTGGTTTGTTTTTATTTTGGTTTTTAACCTATATTTTGAAACAAATTTAAAATGACCTTCAAATTAAACAAAATTATTTTTTCAATAATGTTTTTTCATAATTTTTTAATATTAAAAACATTTTATTTATTGTACACTTTATGTACAGAATTACATATTAATTAGAATTTTTAACTGTTAGTAATCTTAAATTTGAGTGAAAACTTAGGAAGCAAGAAATCTGGAATCATCTATCTCACAGATGAGACCCATTTTATAATTTTTAGAAACATATTTTTCTATAACAATTTTTAAATTTTATTTGGAGATAACTCAGACATTTAATGAATATCTATTATTTAATCTAACAGAACTTTAAGATTTGAAGTTCTATGAAAAGTTTATTTGTAATGATTTATTTCATTTATATTATTTTTAACAGTTTACCAAGATTATTTATAAGAACTGAGATATTAGACAAAGATAGTCACTATTTTAAGTTACTTCTTTTGTTAACAATTTTTATAACGTGTAAACATTAGGTGTTCACCCAAGTGAGAACCTTAAAGTGAAATATATAAGTATTATCCCAATAACATGGAAGAGTTAGCTGTTGTTATTAAACCAACAATATTAATTTGGTTTTATTTATCAAAATATTACACAAAGGTCATTTTGTTCTAGGCTGAGTTAATAGTTTCATAACTTTCACCCCAGACCCTGACACCTTAGTATATATGAACATATATTTGTTTGTGTGTATCTATCTATATAAGAGAAAAATATAAAGCTGTCTGACCAGTAAATCCAGCCGAAAATGAATGTTGACAATTTTGAAGACATTTTTATTTTTACTTTATCAATAATTTAAAAATGAGCTTATTTATTAAAGATTTACTTAAGTCATGTGAACTAAGAAGCATTTGGGTTAATAACTATATATTTTATATTTTATATGAGTGCCTATTTATCTAAATAAAAATTTTTAAGGGAATTTGGGTCAACTAAGCCAGATTTTGCCATGTAGACAAAACATACAATGCAATACATGTACATATGTATAAATATATTTAAACACTTACATACACAAACAAAGAGCTTATAGTTTTTATTTTAGAATTTTAGTTAAGGGATAGTATTATAAATTCATCAGTTTATAAAAGATAGTTGGATCCAAATTATATTTTTCACAAAATTGGAACCTGTTCATATGGCTAAACTTTATTTGCCCCAGTAGGTAAGGCTGTGGACCAAAATTTTGAGTAAAGCATTTTTCAGGACAGTTTGATTTTTAAAAACCTCTTTTACTCCTTTTTGCCCAGTTTTAGATGAGTTTAGGTTTAAACTTCTAATGTTTGCTTTGTGGTGAGGACTAGCTGAATTGTATATGAAAAACATCTCCCAAGTTGCTTTGAATTAGTAACAAATTTGTCTTTTGTTTGCCAGTCTGATTTGTTTGATTAGCACATGAGGGCAGGGAAGCATTTTAATAATTTTTTTTTTAGATTATTAATTTTTGATTTAAATGTTTTATCATTGTACACAATTGTTAATCAGGCAAACCTAAATTTATATTTTTGGAAGGTGTCTGTGTTGTTAGTTACTGTGGAGCTGTTGTAGTTTGTAAAGCTATTCATATGAAAGCTCTTTAAGAATTGTTTTTTTGTTTTTAAATCTTGGCTGGAATGCCAGAGCAGTGAGATAGCGGTGAGTTTTATTTCACCACTAGTAGAAAAGCCAACATATTTAAAGTAGGAAAAAAAAAATTAGAGAGAGATAGAACTTAAAAGACTACATGTTAACTGCATAGTTGCAGGTTTTTAAAATAATGGCCATAATGCATAGCCAGCTGGGGGCCCAGGAAACCTGGCATGCCTTAATATTTGAGAATTCCATTCTGTTTCTTATTAATCCCTCAGAGCAACAAAACTATAAATCCAGGAAATATCAGAGGTTTAAACTGGTATTTTAGTTGGTGGTGACTGCTCTAGTGGCTTTTAATTAGCCATCTTGTGTCTACTGTTTAGAATGTTTATTTTTTTCCTCCCACAAGATTTTCAGAAATATTAAGGGAAAGGAGTCAAACATAATCAAAAGAAACCAAGGTAAGAGTGTTCACAAAATTTTAACCCAGGTGTGCAGATAAAATGAAATACTAAACTGGGCATGGAACCCAGAGAAGACATGCCTCACAAACCGAATGTAAATTCTCTAGAAAGCAAGAGTATTCAATCAAAAAAGACTTGTCTTTATACTAGGACTTACCAGAAAAGACTGAGAATAAAAAGTATTTTATAGCCCAGAAGGGATGTAAGATTTCATATTAAAGTGGCCTTATTTAAACTAGATCCCAAATAAAGTAAAAAAGCCCCTGCCAAAAGGAGAGAGGCTTAGCTCATAAGGGCCAAAAAGGTGAACTGTGGAAGTGGAGGGATCAAAGGGCTCGAGTGAGTACTGCACACTGGTTCCAAAAGCCACCAGTTTCTTCCAGTAGTGATCTTTTTCAGATCTCACTTCTGATATCATATATGTCAACCTAAATAACAGAGTCTCTCAAAAAGAAAAAAAAATTGTGTATTTGGGAATAGAACATTGCAGTGGCAATATGCATGTCATAGTAAAACTATGTTTGTACTCAAGGAGGTAAAGGAAGGCTAAGGTTTTTAGACAAAAAAGGAGGCTTTCATAATTGTTTTGAAGCAATTATTCTTGACTACTAAGACCTGTGACAAGCACACCCATTTTGAGGTTGGACAGGCAGTTGCTGGACAGATGTCTGTGCAGAGATAATTTTTGCGTAAGGTTGCAATGGCCTTTGTGCAAAGTTGTGGTTTTTGTAGAGTCTTTTGTGTTATAAGGCATACAAATGTGAGAACTCTCTTCATGGTCTTCTGTGGCTTTATTTGTTGGAATTTTCTTGACATTAGTGACTCCATTTTGATTCTGACAACTTTCACAATATTTGTGTGTGCATGAGGGGGTGACTACTTGAGACTAAGTTGCAGGCATAATGTTCCTTTATCTCTAACTACCTCCATGTCTATTTTCTAAGCACAAAGACATTCTAGACATTGTATACAACCCTAATTTGATTTTCAAAATTGGGAAATTAATATTAATAAAATATATTATCTAATATATAGCCCTTGTTTAAATTTCATCATTTGTCTCACTAATACACTTTTTAGCTGAAGAAAAAAGTTTAGTTCAAGATCAAATCCAGAATTTTGTTTTGCATTTATTTGTTTGCCTCTTTAATCTCCTTTAATCTGAAACTGTTTCTTGGTCTTTTTACTAGTTTCCTACTTCAGCTATAAAAATTATCACAACTTTAGTGTCTTAAAAACATACAAATTTATTATCTTAGAAGTCCAAAATCAGTCCCAGTAATCCAAAGTCATGGTGTCAGCAGAGCTGATTCCTTCCTAAGGCTCTGAGGAGAGAATCCATTTTCTTGTCTTTTTTAGTTTTTAGGGCTCTCACACATTTCTTGGTTCATCGAGCCTCTTCCTCACATTATTGTAACCTTTTACGTACATCACCACATCTGTGACTACTAACTCTGACTCTCCTGCCTCCTTCTTATAAGGATACTTGTGACTATAATGGGCCTACCCGGATAATCCAGATAATCTCTGCATGTCAAGATTCTTAATTTAATCACATTTGCAAAGACTTTTTGTTACTATGTATGGTAACATATTCTCAGCTTTTAGGGATTAGGAAATAGATATCTTTGGGGGGCATTAGTCAGCCCACCAGAGTGCTCATGATACAGTATGTTTTTGAAAGTCATTGTGAGTCCTTTTGAAAAGAAGGGAGATGGAAATGAAGACAGAAAAGCAGGGAGAAGAAGATAATGAGTGGGAAGTTATAAGAAACTCAGTAAAGGGAGGAGACAGGAGGATACACCTATTAGTTTGCATTTCTGGTTTGCCAAACTGATGAAGATCCCTTTCTTTATAGAAGTAGGGAAAAAGACAACATATCCTTTTCTAGACCTATTTTTTAAGTGCTTAAAGTTTGGGAAAAGGTTGATGTCTGATGTCTGTGGTGGGTACTGTCATGAGAAAAAGTGATTTCTGGTTCCTTAAATTCTATCCCAGTGTATAGACTCTAAATTTAAAAAAATATACACAGCTACACACCTGTGGAATGATTTTTCTGCAAGTAGATACATTTCACGACTTCACAACTCATTGTAAAAAGGTAGTTGATTTACTTTATGTGAAATATAATTGGAGCTAAAAAGAAAGTCAACCTTTTCTCTCTCCAGGATATCCAGCATGAAGCAACGTTCCTCCCTTTTGCACATACACATCTGACATTCTCCTGGGCCTACAGAATGCAGTTTGATTCTTCGTTGCATTTCCCAATCTGTGCTATAACTGCTACCATAGTGACGCTTAGCCACAACAGAAAAGCTTACCCTTAGAATTAGCAATGATTCAGAATATGAGCTGAGCTGGATCTGATGGCTGAACATCATGGTACCACGGGAAGTGAATTCCATTGATAAGCAGGAAGAAGAGCTACATGAAAAGAGGAAGGTGATCTTTCAGATTTCCAGATTCCAGTTTTCTGAGCATCAAGTTGGATAATAACTTCTTCTTTCAAGTTTCAGCTATTTATTAATCAGTGTAATCTCCAGTAGACTACATCAGCATGATTTCATGCATTTAGAGGAGAAATATTTCCTGGTTAAGTGGAAAACTGTGGGGATGGCTTCTGGAAGACCTTCATTCTAAAGCAGCTTTATAGTGAAACATTTCATTTAGAAATCTGGACTTTCTTTATTCAGTTCGATGTAATCCACATTCACTGAGTAGAACTTGTATAGATCACTGGGACCCAGTGTGTTCCATGGCTCTGTGTTATTCTTTCTGTCCCAACTAACATCTAGTTTGAACAATGCCAGACACAAGAGATACAGTGCTCCTCTAGTACCTCCAGCTACAATAAATATTACAAGAAGGGGATCAAGCTCAGATGTATCTTGGCCCGACTGATGATCTGGTGGAGCATGTTTGTGGCAGAGGCCTCCAATTGGAAAGGAGAGAACCAGCCTAGCCACAAGCCCTGGGCTTAGTAGTATCTGCTGGATAAAAACTTTTAAGATCACACAAGGCACCCACACAGATAAAACAAGGTTTTCCTTTCTCTATCCTCTCTCATTACCAAATGTCCAGCTTAAAGTTACCCTCTTTCAAAAATATCAAACACATCTCAGGGTAGGTTATTTTCTGTGGTCCCCAATGTGGGTACAATCCTTGGCTCTACAGATAAATTCCAAATGGGTTTGTTTTGGAGGTGTCTTCCTCTCTAAATCCTAATTACTGTGCTGATACTCTTAATCTGGAATTTTTTGAGGGGTAGAAAAGGGCAGTGCGATCTGAAATGTCATCCCAGTTTCATATTTGAACTTGTTTAGAAAATACCTCTGCCCTCAGTGAAGTACTCTTTTGGGTTTGGATGTGGTATCCTAGAAGTTCCAAATGATGAAAACTTTAAATGGATGAGTTCTCATGGACATAATTTCTAAACACTTAAGCAGTTAAAACTAAAGCTATGCCTCTGTGATTCCAGTGATAAGACTCTTCCCCCTCACCCAGCCAAATACCTCCAATGACAGACATTGAGAGTTATACTATAAAACAAAATGTCACCCCACCAGCCTGATATCAAAAATCTGATCTTATAGTAGAGGATTAGGAAAACCATGGGGAGCCCAGAAGAAGAATACGTTGTGTTCCTTTACATTTCCTGTTAGGGCATCCTTCCATCCCCAGATAACTAGCTTTGGATGTCCCTTGCTCTGGTCTCTGTGCTATCTCCTAGAAGCCTGGCCACACCTGCAGCATTTTGCAGGTCAGAGACCAGAAGAACATGAATCCTGGGTCTGTCAGATTCTTCAGAAAAGAACATCTGTAAGAAAGACATCTTTTTTTTGCCACTTGTCATAATCATAGCTTGATGCACCTTGGGCTAAAAGTTCCTTTTCCTTTGTGAGGAACAGAGGTGAGTGAGGGAAGAATAAAGATGTGCGTTGATAAAAGTATTTTTCAGTGTTGAGCAGCATTTGTGCATGAAGCATGTGGCACAAGATTGCCAGGTGCCAATCCAGTAGCAAATACTCCTTTTCATCCTTTGTGATAGATTCTAGAGCAATGTGCCCAAATGAAAAGCTACATTTCTCTCTCACTTCTCAGGGTTGGGGTGTGAATGAGCTATAAGCTGAAGTTGTTGAGTGAGTTTTCCAGAAAAGCTTCTCCTGCTGTCTGGAATGCAGACCTCAAGCTTGGAACTCTTACAGCCATCTTGGACTAAAAAGGAATCTTGCAAAAAAAGTTTCAAGTTAAAGATGGCAAAGCAAATGAAGGAAGTCTTAGATCCTTGATCACCATGGAGCCTCAATCCTGGTCCTCCTTCTTCTAGACTTCTTTCACTTGAGAAGGTTAACTATTTTTTTTTCAAGTTATTATTACTTTGTCTTATTATATGCTATTAAACAATCCGATATGAGTTATGAAGAGGAATACCCCATTATTTGAAGTTGTTTAATACTCAGTTTGTTAAAATCATAAGGTTATAATTTTCATGTTGGGTGGTAGTTTCAAGGATGTTTATTATTAAAATTTTATATAATTATTTTATGCACAGATAATAATAATTACATGCTCTACCACAGGGAGCCTTTTTTTTTTTTTTCAGATTAGAACCCCAAATTGAAAAGCCATCAAGGTCTTTTATAAAAGAAAATGAATTGAAAAGTTCTGGGGTGGGAGGTGGAGGTAAGAGAGGTGGTAACCTGGGAAAGCCTGGAAAAAGTCCTGGGAAGACAAATTTATAGGATCCTGGTTCTCCTCTGGAAATCCCCCTTTTGGTTCTACCCTAACCTTCTCCCTTCCCCAAGTCATTCTGTGGGTACCAATTGTGGTAGGAAGAGTTTGCTATTTTTCCCCATTCTTTTGTTCTGTTCTGCTTTTAAAAAAAATTGGACTTTCGGGGTTGTTAAATAAAATTTATAGGAGGCCATTGTTTTGGATTGAGCTCCTGCACTAGACCCGGATGGACCAAACCAAAACGTAGTCCATGCTAAGTACACATAATCAAACTGAAACTCAAAGGAAGGAAGATAATCCCCCCAAAGGGCAGTTTTTTTCTAAAACAGTGGGAGATTCACAGCAAACAATCAGAAAGGGACCAATCAACCTGAGCTAGCATGATACGGAAGTCCTCTCTACTTTATCCCTTACTATGAAAGTAACCTGATATTAACCATTCTGCTTTCTGTTTTTTATTTGTGTGTGTGTGAGTGTGTGTGTGTGTGTGTGTGTGTGTGTTTTGGTTGGTTTCTTGGTTCTTGTATTACTCTCTTTTCTTTTTCCTGCTTAATCTACCTTACAAAAAACCACTGTTCTGTTATGATCAATGGAGCTTACCTGTATTTGTAGGTGGGATGCTGCCTGGTTCATGAGTCACTAATAAAAGCCAATTACACCTTTAAATTAAATTTGTTGAAATTTTATTTTTAAAAATTCTGGCATCCACAAAGGGACCCAAAGGAAAGACTGCTGATACCTTTAAAGTCTACTGTCTTCCTCACAGAGCCTGGAAGTCATGAGCAACTTTCTCTCTCTTTCTGACCATCTCTGTTTCTCTCAGGTCCAAGCTCTGCTGTCTTTTACATTTGAGCACGCTGATCTCTTTGGCTTTTTTGTCCGAAGAGTTTGTTTGTACTATGGCAGGGCATATGATTTTGGGTGTTAACAGTGATCAGCGAGCTTTAGTTTTAAAGGTAACTGAGAGCAATTACAGTAAATGGCAATTACTTCCAGAAGGTGTCTCCATCTTTCACAAGTTTTCAGAAATTTGGGTTTCCTTCCCTTCATTACTTTTATTCTTATGGGCTAAGGTAAGGAAAAATCATTGGCTAAGTTGGTCAAGGGAATCTCAGAGCCAAGCCACAACTTGACTGGTGGGCATTGGGTTGGGCACCAAAAAGCTGCCAGTGGACCTTGTCACCTACAAAAAGACTCCTATGTTAGAATAAGTTGGTCATAGGTGGGTTAGATGATACTAGGTCACCCGCCAACCTCAAGAATATGTCTATGCAATGAAGAACAACATGAAAATAGCACACAACTGAACCCTTTCACATTTCTTCCTTAAGTTTTTATCTCAGCTCCGAGAGACCCAAGATTCAATGTAAAAATGGGATCCTATTATCTAAAGGACTGAGTACTTCACTTTGCAGTATGCCTATCTTTTTCACATATGAAACTTATGGCTCCAGAAGCTATGAATACTTACAAAAGTGGCAACCTTTTACCAAAGATAATTTAGAATTACAATAGCCATATGTGGAACATTCCAAATGGAGAAGATTGTTCATCAAAAAGGGGTACTTGAAACCCAGGTTTCCTGAATGACGAAGACAGAATGGGATGCATATTTTAATTGACAGATAGAAGCTTCTAAGAGATTACAAGAACCTAAAATAGATATTTTAGATTTATTGCAAAAAGCTAAGGAAAAATTGAAAATACAAACTATCTCCCACACCAAGGATGGTATGATTGATGGGAGTCCTACCGCCCCACTCTATTCTCCTTTTCCTGGGTATTTCCAGCCTACTAACCCTCTGTCTGAATCACTTTTCTTCTCTGAAAAAAAAAAAAATGGTTATATAGTTTCCTTATAAGAAACAACCACCTGAGAATTCAGGAGATAGCCCCTGAGTGACTTATGATCTTTGGACAAAAAATGAGCTTAGGGCTATAGTTAAAGAACTTTCTAAACCTAGGGAAAGCTCTCTTCTTTAGCATTCTGCCTTCTACGCAGTGGATAATACAACCCAACCAACCCTAGCCACCCGCTTTGTAAATGAACTCTCCCCTGAAATTATCTGGTTCATAAAAACACAAAAGATAGGGTAGGAGGCTACAGGTTTAGCTGAATTAGTGATTATAGCTGAATATTTTGAAAGGTCTTTAGAATAAGATAAGAAACAAAGAGCTTCCAAATATTGGTTTTGCAATTTCAGCAACTCCATAGCATCAACCATTTAAATGACCTTTGGACCTACCACAGTGCTTTCTTAGGAAGTTACCCTTAAAAATGCAGTTTCCAAGAAAATGTTGCCATTTGTACAAGCAACTAGAACATTGGAATAGGAACTGCCCTCAAAGATTTCAAAGGAGGCCTCTAAACACAGACTGCCCACCCTCCAGTAGTAATCTCCATGTTACCCACCAAGACTGATGGGCCTCTGTGGAAAACTATGGTAAGCCACTACCAGTTATGCATTTAAATAGTCAGGAGGAGACAAAGATAAAAATCCATTGGAGGTCTCACCCAATTTTGGTAGACACTCAAGGCACTCTTTCTACTTTACACCCCACTTTTACAAGATAGCCTTTTTCTTGGAACAAAAAGGAAATGTTAGCTGTGGAGGTACGAAATCAAATTCAAGAAGAATTTGCTTCTCAAATACAAGTGACTCGAGGCCCTTTTCTGAAAAACATTCTATTTTGCTGTGTAACACAACCCTGGTCAAGTTATTGGGCAGAGACCTTCTGTCTGAGCTAAAAGGCCTGATGTGATTTGCCTGTAACGGAGACTTGACTCTGAAATTTCTTGACTCACCTGAGTCAGATCTCCTGTACACTTGACCATCTGTCCTAGATATAGAGGAAAAGGACAGCCCACAAAATGCTCCTTACTTAACTGAGAAACTCAGTGGCATATTGGCCATGTCTAATACTAGTATTGAAAGAATAAAAAGTGCAGAGCCTATTAAAATTTAAATAGACCCCACTAAGCCTCTTCCCAAATTCCCTTAATCTCCACTAAAGCTGGAGGTCATACAAAGTCTTGAGCCAATAATAGAAGACCCAGTTGCTCAGAGATTGATTATATCATGTACCAATCCTTGTAACTCACCAATCTTCCCTGTAAAAATCTAACAGGCAAAGGTAGCAATTTGTTCAGGATCTACAAACCATTAACAGGGTAGTTATTTCCTATTTCCCAGTGGTCCCAAACCCTACTCTTTTGTCACAGATTCTCCCAAATTCTAAATCGTTTACAGTGGTATACCTATGATTAACCTTCTTTAGCATTCCAGTTGACCCCAACAGTCAATATCTGTTTGCTTTCACCTGGAATAATCAATAATATACCTGGATGGCCATGCCTCAGGAGTTCACTGAAGCCCTTCCTATTCCTCTCAAGTGCTTGAGACTTGAGTGCCCTCCACTTCCTAGAGGCTTGACTCTCTTTTGCAGTATGTGAATGGCCTCTTAGTGTGTTTACTGACTGAGGAGGTATCCTAATAGGAGTCTATCTATCTGTCATAATGGTTAGTAGAGAAGGGACATAAGGTTTCCCAAGACAAATTATAGTTATCACCAGATACTGTTCACTATTTGGGACACGATCTAAGTGCTAAGATCTAAATCTCCAACTGTCTCCTAATAAAGTTAGGCTTATCCAAGATTTGCCCAGACCTGTAAATAGGAGACAGCTTTGCAGGTGTTTAGATTTACTTGGATATTGCTGTCTGTGAGTCCCTAATATTTTCCTATTAACATTTATGAAGTCTAAAAGCTCAGTTCTTTTACCCCTTCCTTGGGAAGAAAGAACATGAGACAACCTTTATAGGATAATAAGGGCATTACAAAATTACAAAGCTCCCCTGCCTTAGAATTGCTCAATTATTCAAAACCTTCCACCCTGTTTGTGCAAGAGAGTAATAACCAGACCTTGGGTATGGTCACACAGCTACATGGTAGAAAGCTTGGGCCATGGATTATTAAAGTGCTTAATTAAACTCAGTCACTAGGGCATACCCAAATTGCCTTAAAGCTAAATGCAGTGGAAAAACTGGTTGTAGCTTCTGGAAATCTGATCTTAGGTAACGCTTTGTATCCTCACACACCACATGCAGTACAGTCTTCTCAATTCTAGCTGTATCCAACATCTTTTTGTGACCAGACTAATCTCTTATGAAATCCTTTTACTCTCACTGTTTAATCTTCATTTGAAATGTATAATGCTCCCAATCCTACTTTGTTGCACTTATCTGATGAAGGTAAACCACATGACTGTAAAATGGTAACCTCTCAGTTAGTCATTATTTTCTATCTTGATTTGCAGGAAATTCCTTTTCAAAATTCTTTTTGAGCGTTTTTGTTTTTTGTTTTTTGTTTTTTTTTGGATGGATCTTGATGTTAAAGATCAGGAAGAACACTTTTGTGCTGGATATGCATTCACCATCCAATATGAGCTCACTGAAAGTGGCAAACTGCCCCTCTTGAAGTCTGCTCAACAGGCAGAGCTTTGTGCACTTGCCCATGCCTGTATTTTATGTAAAAACCAGTCTGAGTGACAGTTGCTATGCCTCTGCAGTGGTTCATAACTTCGGAATGCTTTGGAAACAAAAAGATTTCTTCACATCTGCAGGCACGTCAATAAAAAATGACCCACAAGTTAATGAGTTCCTTTGTGCTATACTGCTGTCTAAAGAGATTGCTATCATAAAAAAGACACCTACAAAGAAGCCTGAATATCAGGGAGATGCTCTACCCAGCTTTCATGCCAAAATTATTACTTCACCCTGTGAGGTCTGTTATCTAAATCCTTCAGCTAAAAAGAAAAACTATAAAGCAACGGTCTCCAAACTTTTTGGTGATTGGCTTCAGAGAAGACAGTTTTTCCACAGATGGGTTGGGGGATGGTTTCAGAATGATTCAAGTGCATTACATTTATTGCTGTATCCATTCAATTCTAGCTGTATCCAACGTCTTTTTGTGAGCAGACTAATCTCTTATGAAATCCTTTTACTCTCACTGTTTAATCTTCATTTGAAATGCTATAATGCTCCCAATCCTACTTTGTTGCCCTTATCTGATGAAGGTAAACCACATGACTGTAAAATGGTAACCTCTCAATTAGTCATTATTTATTTATTATACTTTATTTCTATTATTATTACATTGTAATATATAATGAAATAATTATAGAACTCACCATAATGCAGAATCTGTGGGAGCCCTGAGCTTCTTTTCCTGCAATTAGATGGCCCTATCTGGGGGTGATGAGAGACCATGACACCCGAAATGTGTTGCTTACATTCAGTCTACTCTGTTACCTCATTTTGTTTGCTGTCACTGCAGAAAACCCTGCTTCACAAAGATAGGATGTTAGAAATGGAAGCAGGCTTTTCAGTGCTTTTGTGGCAATTGCCGGATACTCCACCTTGACAATTAGGATTTGAAGTTGTCTTAAACACACTTTTAAGGCCACTGTCATTTGCGGTGTCAAGCAGTTGATCCTCTACTAGCATAGACAAAGTCAATTCACCTGGCTTATTCACAAATGGATCGTGGATCCATTCCTTTCCAGTTTGGGCGTCTTTTGTGGTTGGGAAGTGATGCTCAGACTTTTTTGAAAGCTGAGATAGGTGATCATCCACCAGCTGAAGAAGGAAGGCCCTAGCTCAGTCTCTCTCAAAATTTCTCCTAATGTTTGAAACATGTCAGAATTCCCCATGTTCACTCATGGCCCCCATAATTTTAGTTTCACTTTGAATGCTGCCACTTTATCTGCCAACTTGAACCCAGTTGTCATTCTCCCCCGAAGTGACAGATTGAATTTGTTGAGCAGGTTGAATATGTCACACAAGTAAGCAAGTTTTGTGACCCATACTGTGTCATTGAAATGTGCTGCCAGTGGTGACTGTTTTTCTAAAAGAAGTCTTTGGAGTGGTTCTTATAATTCAAAAACTCTGGCAGCAATCTACCTTTAGAAAGCTATCTCACTTCTGTGTATAAGAGAAGGCCTGTGTGCTCTGCATCCATCTCCTCATGGAGGTGCACAAACAGGCATGAGTTAAGGGCATGTACTTTGATGTGGTTGATCATTTTAATCACATGCTGCCAAATGTTGTTAAGTGCAGGTGACGTTTCTCAGCTAGCCAACATTTCTCTATGGATGACACAGTGCATAGACTCACATTCAGAAGCAACCTCTTGGACCCTAGTAGTGAAACCAGAAAGCCGTCCAGTCATGGCAGCCACTCCATCTGTGCATATACCACACAAGACGACCATTTCAGTTTTCCTGATACGTAATCATTCAAAGACTTGAATACTTCTGCAGCCATCACGTTGATTGCCAACAAAAAGTGCACATAACACATCCTCATGCACGTCCTCCTGAAATATATAGTGCACAAAAACAAGCACTGTTGCCTTGTCAACATCGGTAGACCCATCAACCTGGATTGTGCACCACAGAGACTCATTAATCCTCTCAATCAGTTGTGCTTCAGTATCTGCTATTTCATCAATTCATCTAGTTATGGTGCTAGCTGAAAGAGGAACACATGCCACCTCTTGAACTGCGGTCTGTCCTAAAGTTCATGGTATATGTCCTTAGCAGCAGGCAGGATCAATTCTTCACCAATAGTAAAGGGCTTCTTAGCTTTAGCAATGCAGTTAGCCACTAAGAATTATTCTGTGAGTGCAGACACATTTGATGAAGTGATGTCCTTCAATAATTGCTTCTGTTCGTTATGTTCATGTTATTTTTGTTTGTTTGTTTTGTTTTGAAAAACTCCGGAGGCTTACCTTTTAATGCAGGGTGCTTTGTCTCTATGTGGTGAAGCAGTTTTGAAGGTTTCATGGCTTTGTTGGATAGCCAGTTGCCATATATTATACATAGTGGGCTTGGAGAATGTGACTTACCTGTTGCAATAAACCTGTAATGTAAGTAAGACACTTGGTATTTTCTTTTAAATGCAGCTTTCTTTTTGCTCACAGTCTTAGTCTTCTGCTGTTTCATCATTGGGCATTTCCCGTTTTGCAGAGAAGCTCTCCAGTGACATTTGTTTTTTACTCATTTTGGCTATGGTTAGCATGTGGGCTTACCAAAACTGTGACTGTGGCAAGTGCGCAATGCGGGAAAGAGTCACAGACAGCAGTGGTGAATAAAATAACGGGCAGGCCACATGTGGACTAAAATAAGTCTCAGATTCTGACTTAAAGCCTGCCACCACCAGATGCAGCTATACAATTGAAGTACCTCAACTCACTTTCCACTATAAAGCCTGCCACCAGATGCAGCTTAATTGTCACTTGCCACTCACTGATAGGGTTTTGATATATGAGTGTGCAAGCAATTGATTTATTATGGTCTCTGTGCAGTCAAACCTCTCTGCTAATGTTAATCTGTATTTGAAGCTGCTCCCCAGCACTAGCATCACTGCCTCAGCTCCACCTTAGATCATCAGGCATTAGATTCTCATAAGGAGCGCGCAACCTAGATCCCTCGCATGTGCAGTTCACAATAGGGTTCTTATTCCTGTGAGAATCTAATGCTGCTGCTGATCTGACAGGAGACAGAGCTCAAGTGGTAATGCGAGTGATGGGGAGTGGCTTTAAATACAGATAAAGCTTCACTTGCTTACCTGCCACTCGCCTCCTGCTGTGTGGCCCAGTTCCTAACAGGCCAAGGACCAGTTACTGGTCCAGGTAACAGGAACCATGCTTTATAGCAGGGCTCTCCAAACCCCAGGCCACAGACCGAATAAGCAGGGGTTGGGGATCCCTGCTACAAAGCACGTTCCCTGCCACCTGACTTTGCCTCCTTACACCCAGACACTGTTGCCTATGGACAACAAAATGCTTCTAAGGATGAAAAAGAATGTTGGCAATGAGTGGGATGCTATTTCAATTTCCTTTCCTAACTGTGGGAAAACGAAGAGGGTTACATGGTGTTCACAGGCTTCCTTAGAGGACCTTTGTTAGGCTCCTTACATTTCTTTATCCATAATGGTATTGGTAACATGATACAAAAAATCAGTAGGTATTGGTGAGAAAACCGTTATAAAATTGCAAACGTTATTTATAATCAGTGCTTAATCTGTGAACCTCTGAAGCCATGAAAGTCCCTTTCTGTTCTTCCTGGGATGACTCCTGTCCATAAGGCCCATTTGAGCATTTATAATTAGATTTCAATTAACTCCTGTCAAGTATGGGTTATCAACATGTACTTGCTGTAGTCTGCATGTTTTCTGGAGGGGTCAGGCCTAGGATAGGATAGTTTTCCTGGTGCATGCTCTCAAAAGTCTTAAATTCCTGCATGCAGTCATCTACCCAATGCCAAATAGTCTCTCTCCAGCTACAATGACAAAAACTCAAAGAAATGTGTAATAACGAGGACACTGTAACCTCTGAATAATGTGTTGAGACTGAAAATCCAGAATGATGATCACTGAGTGTAGCACTGATGCCCTAAGTCTCACCTGGGTGAGAGCATGACCAAAAGCAAGGGTTTGTTAAATAAAATGTATAGGAGACCATTGTTGTGGATTGAGGTCCTCTGCTAGACCCCAACAGACCAAACCAAAATGTAGTCACTCATGCTGATTGCCAGATAATCAAACTGCAACGCTGAGGAAGCAAGATAATCCACATCCCACCCCACCCGCCCCCAAAGGCTGGTTTTTCCTAAGAATAGGAGACTCACAAGCAGCCAATCAGAAAGGGCCCAGTTACCCTGAGCCAACATGCCTCTCTGCTTTAACCCTTACAAGAAAGTGACCTGAAGTAACCTGATGTTAACCAATCCACATTTATTTTTGTGTTCTTCTGTTTCTTTGTTCTTGCTCAAACTATCTCACAAAACTGACTGTTCTTCCATGTCCAGTGGAGCTTCCTTCTATTTTTACATGGGAAGCTGACTGATTCATGAGTCACTAGTAAAAGCCAATTAGACATTTAAACTAAATTGGTTGGAATTTTGTTTTTTAACAGGGTACATGAAGAGATTAATCGTGATTCTCAATTCATTATATGTTTTTATCAAATGTCTATATAAGGACTTCTATCTATTAACAATAACAATAACAACAATAATACCCATTATTAAAACCACCACCTAACATGAAACTATAACCCTGACAATAACTTTCATCAATGTGGTTTTTACTCATTTCCTCTCCTTGGATGCAAGGGGGAAATATTTTTAAAGGAGCAAAGAAAGTAAAAGCATCTCAGTGGATTTTCCATGTTCAAAGAGTTTGAGTATTTCCGTGATTCTCTAAGGTTTTACAAATTGACTCACCTTTTTAGGAAGCTGACTCTTTGACACTTGGAGAACTCAATTTTATAGTAGCATTAACCATGCAAATTTCCTAGAAACCTCAGTGTCATTGAACAAGTAAATCCTATTGCTGCATTTGTCACTAGTCAAAGGCAGAAACATCTTTTTTTATAAGAAATTTTAACTCTTACTTTGTTAAAACTATTACTTTATCAAAATACCACAAGCTTTTCATCAAAGACACATACAGACTCTTTGCTGAGCAGCGGCTATAACTTGCCTGACAACCCTTGATTTTCTTCACTGTCCACAATGAAGTATCTGCAATTGCTCATAAACCTAAAGGTGAGACAACACTGGAAATGGTGTGTTATGGTCTTCTCTGCCCTCTAACCATCACCTAATCTTGTGATTCTTCCAACCTTACAAAAGAGAAAAAACAAAAAGCAGGCACCATTTTGGGTAAGTTCAAAAGATGTTCTAATCTATTTTTATCACAATAAAACTTTGATTAGCCCAAACTAACATTCTGAATCTAGGAACAGTCAGACCCCTCACTCCACATACTTGAATTTTTAACAAAAGAACATGATGAAACAAGGACATCACGTCTCACAGATACGCTAAGTGCCCTGTTGTAGCTACAATGCCACTCTGTTGATTGAGGATTGCAATGTACATGCCTCTTAGCAACAATTTTAGTTACCTAGTTTGAGTTGGCAGGTGTATTAGGATTTTTAGAGGAACAGAAACAATAGGATGGATGGATGGACAGGTAGGTAGATAGACAGACAGACAGATAGATAAGAGATTTAGTAGGGGAATGGGCTCACATAATTATGGAGACAGGGAAGTCTCACAACAGGCTATCTGCAAGCTTAAGACCCTGGGATGGCAATAGTGTGACTCGTTCCAAGTCCAAAAGCCTCAGAATCAGGAAAACCGATAGTGTAATTCTCAGTCCAAGGCTGAAGCCCTGAGCACCTGGGAGGCCACTGTTGTGAGTCCTGGAGTTCCAAGTCTGGAGAGCCTGGAGTTCTGATGTCTAAGGGTAGGAGGAGGCTGTCTCAGCTCTAGGAGAGAGTAAGAGAAAGTTCTTTTCTCTTCATTTTTTGTTTGTTCTATTTAGGCCCCCAGTTGATTGGAAGGTGCCTGCCCACATTGAAGGTGAATCTTCCCCACTCAGTCCACTGATTCACATGCCAGTCACCGCTGGAAACACCCTCACAGATAGCCAGAGGTAATGCTATACCAGTTCTCTAGGCATTCCTTAATTCAGCCAAGGTGACACATAGAATTAGCCATCACATTAGCTAACTTCCATCACTCTGTGTTCAGCCTCTTTGCTGCAATGATTGGAATCTACATTCCTCTCGTGTCTCTCATGTTTTTGTCTAGCTCTTGGCAGCAACTCCATAGTCCTTCTAAAAATAGGTTTAACTGATTAAAATATTTTGCTTTAAAGTTTTATTTACTTATATTACAAATGATTTATACTCACTGTGGAAAAATGACAATATAGTCAAGCAAAAAGAAAATCAAAATTTTATAAGTCAGATTAAACATCATTGTGGTCCTTTATTTGTCTCTAATTCTGTACGTTTACATGTGCATGTGTGTATGTGTGCCTATGTGCGTGTGTGTGTGTGTGTGTAAAAGGACAGTTTTGGCTGTTTGAAGTTGGCAATTACCTCACCAAAATTTCCCACCGGTGTGTGTTTACATCTATTGAAATGCCAGGGCTTTTATTTTGCAAGTAGAGGAGAAGAGAGGAGTTGGGTTGGGGACAGGGTGTAAGAAAAGAAGGAGGAAACTAAAGGGAATAAGGTGGCACCTCTCTCATCCTACCCACTCAACTAGGTTTGAGTCACTGATCAGAGCCAAAAATGGAACAAACTGAATTATAGTTGATCAGGTCTGCACCATTTCCCTCATCATGACTTTATACTGATGTGGTACGTATATAGCATCTGCTGGAAATTCCTCAAAAGAACCAGGGGACAGTTCAATTGGCTCTAAGTTTCTGCTTTGAGGAGGGGAAGCTGAGAGGTGTTATATTTGGATGTACATATATGTGATGCTATTTTACATTCATTCAACTTTCCAGTCAATCTTTGTTGAGTGCTATGTTAGTTTTCTATTGCTGTCATAACAAATCACCACAGATTCAAAACAACATAAATGTATTCTCCTAAAATTCTTGGGGTCAGAAGTCCAAAATGAGTGTTATGGATTAAAATCAAGTTGTTGGCAGAGTTGCTGCTTTTGAAATCTGTGAAGAAGAATCCTTTCCTTGCTTATTTTGCATTCTAGAGGCTGCTGCGTCCTTGGGCATCATCTCACTCATGTCACCTTTTATTCCCCTTCCTCTGTCATCACATCACCTCTTGTTTCTTTGGTCTTTTTGCCTTTCTCTCATAAATTCCCTTGTGGTGACCCACAAGGGTCACCTTGGATAGTGCCCACCCAGATAATTCAGGATAATTTCCCTTCTCAAGATCACATCTGCAAAGTCCCTTTCGCCATATAAGGTTTTCAAATTATTAAAGAAAGAAAACTTGGAATCCAAAATTTTATATCTAGCAAACTGTTATTCAGATGTGTGGGCATGGTAAAAATGTTTCCAAGTATAGGCACTCCTCAGTTTACATGGTAATGCAGGACTAAAAAGGTTTTGCTATGTTAATAACTAATAGGAAAACTGGGAATTGTTCCATGCCCTTCAGAAATTTTTGTCAAAATATTAAAAACTCTCTTACTTATAAATGTATTAGGAAATGAAAAAATAGTAAAGCTAGTATTTATTTAATATATTACAATTTACATCTTAGAAACATTGAGAATTAACATATTTGTGAAAAATATCAAGAATATGATATTTTCATATCTTGGAATTGTTTGATTAAAGGATACAAAGTTTCAGATAGACAGGAGGAATAAATTTTGAGTTCTATTGCATAGTAGGTTGACTAGTTAATAATGGTGTATAATATATTTCAAAATAACTCATAAAGTAAATTTCAAGTGTCTCACCACAAAAAAAAAAAAAATGGGTGAGGTGATGAATATGTTAATTATCTTGATTTAGTGGTTCTACATTGTAAATTTTATTAAAACATCACATTGTCTCTTATAAATACAATTACGATTTTCAATTAAAACTCATAATTAAAAAGTATCAAAAGTAGTTTCAATAATGCTCGCTTTGTTTCCTTCATATAAATTATGATGTATAAATTACCTCCTAATTAAAGAAGTTAATCTATTTTACTCTTTATTGGCCACTCTGTGGTTCTTTCTTTTATTGCCTAAATTCTTGATGATATTCCCTTCCAAAAAAAGTCTGTCTCATTAATATAAATATTTGCTGATCATTATAACCATCTGCCTTAACTATTTCTCAGAATCTGAGTGCATATTATACAGCAATATTTTTATTTGCAATAGTAGCTTCACCAGGCAGTTTAACATTAATCAATTTATGCTAATTTCTGAAATGGTGAAATCAGACTTTATCCTCGTTCTCCTTGTAATTATTATTTGTTTTCCATGTGGTAACTAATTTCACATTTTGCCTTGAATGCTTGCCAAATGATTGGAATTGTTTGTTAAATCTTTAAAGTAGAAGTAAATACTCAATTTCAATGATAAGTGGCTTTCTGTTCCCAGTGCAATTTAAACTAAAATATGTTGATAAGATGACTTTATCGTGTTTTTTGTATTTATCAGACATTTTCAACATGGTTCATACTGTACCATCCTGCAGACCTAGTTCTCATATTTTGCTTTGCTGTTGCCATTTTCAAATCTTATGATTACATCCAATTTCACTTTCAGATTAACACTTTTTATTTCTTTTGCAATTTCATCTTTGTTATCCAGTTCCCTCATTTGATTATCCATTTTTGCAAAAACATCACATGAGGTTGGTTATCACTGGGAAACAATGAGGCAACACAGCTACATGCTTTGCTGTTTTCACGTGACCTGATTAATAGATGCACAGTGACTGATCACCAACAGACTTTGAAAGAGTGGTGTGGATGTTCACTGCTCTTGATATATCTCTTATTTACATGATGATCGAAGACTAAAGAGCAAAATTTTTATTTTTCGTAATTAGTCACAGTTACAATAACTATATTGTGTTAACTGAAATTGAACCACTGTTGTTGGAGTCTGCTGTTATTTAACTAAATTGAAGTAACTGAAATTTGCACATATCAGAATTATGCATAATGAGGACTGCTTGTATATAAGATTTCAGAAGCTTTACCTCATCAAGTTCCAAAGTGAAGACAAATTTTGGATGAGCTACTGAAACGAGAAAAGCAATGACATGGGGAAAAAAAGAAAGAAAATCACTGACAAAGAAAATGTTGTGTTCTAAGAAATTTATGAAATAAAGGTGATCAGTGTTTGTTGTTGCTTGGAAAAATATTTGAGACCAAAGAAAAATGGAAAATATATCTATATCACATAAAATTAAATGTCTAGATTATAAGAAGCTAATGGGGTGGGGGAGAAGAGAGAAAGAAGGAGAGGATATGAGAGTATGCTAAACTTTGTGTTTCATTAGCAGGAAAATTAGATACCAATTTTTAAAAGGACAAAGTTAAAAGCAACTGAAATCAAATACGTGCTTTTAGAGGGGTACATCTAGATACAAGAAAACTACATAAAAATAAAAGCAAAGGAATGACAAACATGTGATTCAAAATGATAGTGGTTGGGGTGGGGGAGACAATGAGTGGGACAGGAGAGACTAACTACTAACAGTAGTTAGTAGTTAGTGTAAGTTGTTGTTGGAGCCCTAGCTTTTGTTTTGGAGGTGTAGTATACAGCTCAGTGACTGCTGTGAGCTGTATGTTTCCCAGGATTTGTGACTTCCACGAAAGCTTAAGCCAGAGTCTATTTAGCTTCCCTTTTGTAAGGGGTTGGGATGTCTTTTAATAGTGGCAATAAAGCCCACTATTTTATGTATCTATTTTTAAAATAATTTTAACTTTTATTTTAGTTTCAGGAGATATATGTGCATGTCTGTCACATGGGAACTCTGTGTGACACTGAGATTTGAGGTGTGGATGATCCCATCAGCCAGGCAGTGAGCACAGTACCCAATAAGTCATCCCTCAGACCTTCCTCCCTCCCTTCCTCCTGCAGCAGTCTTCATTGTCTATTGTTCCCATCTTTGTGTCCATGTGTACTCAGTGTTTAGATCCCACTTATAAGTGAGAATATGCAGTATTTGGTTTTCTGTTCCTGCGTTAATTTGCTTAGGATAATGGCCTCCAGCTGCACCCATATTTCTGCAAAGGATATGATTTCATTCTTTTTTATGGCTTCATCATATTCTGTAGTGTATATGTAGCACATTTTCTTTATCCAGTCCATCGATTTTTTTTCCCTAAGTTATTGGAGGTACAGGTGGTATTTGGTTACATGGGTAAGTTCTTTAGTGGTGATTTGTGAGATTTTGGTGTGCCCATCACCTGAGCAGTATACACTGCACCATACTTGTGGTCTTTTATCCCTCGCCTTCCTCCCACTCTTCCTCCCAAGTCCCCAATGTCCATTGTATCATTCTTATGCCATTGTGTTTCATAGCTTAGCTCCCACGTATCAGTGAGAACGTTCTCATACGATGTTTGGTTTTCCATTCCTGAGTTACTTCTCTTTGGGTTGGTTCCATGATTTTTCAATTGTGAATTGTGCTGCTATAAACATGCATGTGCAAGTATCTTTTTCATATAATGACTTCTTTTCTTCTAAGTAGATACCCAGTAGTGGGATTGCTGGATCAAATGGTAGTTCTACTTTTAGTTCTTTAAGGAATCTCCACACTGTTTTCCACAGTGGCTGTACTAGTCTACATTCCCACCAGCAGTGTAGAAGTGTTCCCTCTTCACTGCATCCATGCCAACATCTACTGTTTTTTGATTTTTTGATTACAGTCATTCTTGCAGGAGTAAGGTGGTATCACATTGTGGTTTTGATTTGCATTTCCCTGATCATTAGTGATGTTAAACACTTTTTCATATGTTTGTTGGCCATTTGTATATCTTCTTTTGAGAATTGCCTATTCATGTCCTTGGCCCACCTTTTTTTTTTTTTTTTTGGGATGGAGTGTTGCTCTGTCACCCAGGCTAGAGTGCAATGGTGCGATCTCTGCTCACTGCAACCTCCACCTCCTGGGTTCAAGCTATTCTCCTGCCTCAGCCTCCTGAGTAGCTGGGATTACAGGTGCATGCCACGACGCCCAGCAAATTTTTTTGTATTTTAGTTGAGATGGGGTTTCACTGTGTTGCCCAAGCTGGTCTCAAACTGTTGAGCTCAGGCAATCCACCTGCCTCCGCCTCCCAAAGTGCTAGGATTATAGGCGTGAGCCACCAAGCCTGGCCATGTTTGTTTTTTTCTTACTGGCTTGTTTGAGTTCATTGTAGACTCTGGATATTAGTCTTTTGTCAGATGTACAGATTGTGAAGATTTTCTCCCACTCTGTGGGTTGCCTGTTTACTCTGATGACTGTTCCTTTTGCTGTGCAAAAGCTCTTTCGTTTAATTAGGTCCCAGCTATTTGTCTTTGTTTTTATTGCATTTGCTTTTGGGTTCTTGGTCATGAAATCCTTCCCTAAGCCAATGTCTAGAAGGGTTTTTCCAATGTTATCTTCTAGAATTTTTATAGTTTCAGGTCTTAGGTTTAAGTGCTTACTACATCTTGAGTTGATTTTGTATAGGGGAGAGATGAGGATCCAGTTTCATTCTCCTACATGTGGCTAGCCAATTATTCCAGCACCATTTGTTGAAAAGGGTGTTCTTTCCCTACTTTATGTTTTGTTTGCTTTGTTGAAGGTAAGTTGACTGTATTTGGCTTTATTTCTGGGTTCTTTATTCTGTTCCACTGGTTTCTGTGCCTGTTTTTATACCAGTGCCATCCTGTTTTGGTGACTATGGCCTTATAGTATAGTTTGAAATCAGGTAGTATGATGTCTCCAGATATGTTCTTTTTGCTTAGTCTTGCTTTGGCTATATGAGCTCTTTTTTGGTTCCATATGAATTTTAGAATTGTTTTTTTCTAATTCTGTGAATAATGATGGTGGTATTTTGATGGGGATTGCATTGAATTGGTAGATTGCTTTTGACAATATGGCCACTTTCATAATATTGATTCTACCTATATGAGCATAGGATGTGTTTCTATTTGTTCATGTCATCTTTGACTTCTTCCAGCAGTGTTTTATAGTTTTCCTTATAGCGGTCTTTTGACTCCTTGGTTAGGTATATTCCTAGATATTTTATTTTATTTATATTTTTGCAGCAATTGTAAAAGTGGTTGAGTCCTTGATTTGATTCTCTGCTTGGTCACTGTTGGTGTATAGAAGAGCTACTTATTTGTGTACATTAACGTTGTGTCCAGAAACTTTGCTGAATTCCTTTATCAGTTCTAGGAGCTTTCTGGAGAAGTCCTTGGGGTTTTCAAGGTAAACGATCATAATGTCAGCAAATAGTGTCAGTTTGACTTCCTTTTTACCGATTCGGATGCCCCTTATTTCTTTCTCGTGTCTGATTTCTGTAGCTAGGACTTCCAGTATTGTGTTGAAGAGGAGTGGTGAGAGTGGACATCCTTGACGTGTTCCAGTTCTCAGAGGGAATGCTTTCAACTTTTCCCCATTCAGTATTATGTTGGCTGTGGGTTTGTCACAGATGGCTTTTATTACATTAAGGTATGTCCCTTGTGTGCTGATTTTGCTTAGAGTTTTGATCATAAAGGATCCTGAATTTTATCGAATACTATTTTTGCATCTATTGAGATGATCATGTGATTTTTGTTTTTAATTCTATGTTGTGTATCACATTTATTGACTTCCGTATGTTAAACCATCCCTGCAGCCCTGGTGTGAAACCCACTTGATCATGGTGGATTATCTTTTGGGTATGTTGTTGGATTTGGTTAGCTAGTATTTTGTTGTTAAGGATTTTAGTGTCTGTGTTAATCAAGGATATCAGCCTGTAGTTTTCTTTTTTGGTTATGTCCTTTCCTAGTTTTGGTATTAGGGTGATGTTTGCTTCATAGAATGAATTAGGGAAGGTTCCTTCTATCTCTGTCTTGTGGAATAGTGTCAAAAGGATTGGTGCCAATTCTTCTTTGAATGCCTGGTAGAATTCTGCTGTGAATCCATCTGGTCCTGGACTTTTTTTGTTGTTGGTAATTTTTATATTAGTATTTCAATCTTGCTGCTTGTTATTGGTCTGTTCAGGGTGTCTAATTCTTTCTGATTTAAGCTAGGAGGGTTGTATTTTTCCAAGAATCCATCCATCTCTTCTAGGTTTTCTGGTTTATGTGTGTAAAGGTGTTCATAGTAGTCTTGAATGATCTTTTGTATTTCAGTGGTGTCAGTTGTAATATCTCCTGTTTCATTTCTTAGTGAGGTTATTTGGATCTTCCCTCTTCTTTTCTTGGTTTACCTTGCCAGTGATCTATCAATTTTATTTATCTTTTCAAAGAACTAGCTTTTTGTTTCATTTATCTTTTGCATTTTTTGTTTGTTTCTATTTCATTTAGTTCTGCTCTGATCTTGGTTATTTCCTTTCTTCTGATGGGTTTGGGTTTGGTTTGTTCTTGTTTCTTAGCCCCTTGAGGTGTGACCTCAGAGTGTCTGTTTGCACTCTTTCAGTCTTTTTGACGTAGGTGTTTAGAGTTATGAACTTTCCTCTTACCACTGCCTTTGCTGGATCTCAGTAGTTTTGATAGATTGTGTCATTATTGTCCTTCATTTCAAATAATTTTTAAATTTCCATCTTGATTTCATTTTTGATCCAATGCTCATTCAGGGGTAGTGATTTAATTTCCATGCATTTGCATGGTTTCGAAGGTTCCTTTTGGAGTTGATGTCCAGTTTTATTCCACTGTGGTTTGAGAGAGTGCTTGACATAATTTCAATTTTCTTAAATTTATTGAGTCTCTGAGAGAGTGCTTGATATAATTTCAATATTTTTAAGTTTATCGAGGCTCATTTTGTGGTCTATCATATAGTCTATCTTGGAGAAAATTCTGTGCACTGTTGAATAGAATGTGCATTCTCTGGTTGTTGGATGAAATGCTCTGTATATATCTGTTAAGTCCATTTGTTCCTAGGCATAGTTTAAATCCATTGTTTCTTTGTTGACTTTCTGTCTTGATGACCTGTGTAGTGCTGTCAGTGGAGTACTGAAGTCCTCTACTATTATTATGTTGCTGTATATTTCATTTCTTAGGTCTATTAGTAATTTTTAAACAAATTTGGGAGCTCCATGGTTAGGTGCATGCATGTTTAGGATTGTGATATTTTCCTGTTGGACAAGGCCTTTTACCATTATATAATGTCCCTCATTGTTTCTTTTAACTGTTGTTGCTTTAAAGTTTGTTTTGTCTGATATAAGAATAGCTACCCCTGCTCGCTTTTGCTGTCCATTTGCATGAAATGCCTTTTTCCACCCTTTTACTTTAAGTTTATCTGAGTCCTTATGTGTAAGTTGAGTCTCCTAAGGCAGCAGATAGTTGGTTGGTGAGTTCTTATCCATTCTGCAGTTCTGTGTCTTTTAAGTGGAGCATTATTTACATTCAATGTTAGTATTGAAATGTGAGGTACCATTGCATTTATCATGTTCTTTGTTGCCTGTGTACTTTGTTTTTGTGTGTGCTTTGTTTTTGCTTTTCAACTTGTATTTTTGTTTTATAGGTCCTGTGTAATTTATGCTTTAAAGAGGTTGTGTTTTGATGTGTTTCCAGGATTTTTTCAAGATTTAGAGCTCCTTTTAGCAGTTCTTGCAGTGGTGGCTTGGTAATGGCAAATTCTCTCAGCATTTTTTTGTCTGAAAAAGACTGTATTTTTCCTTCATATATGATGCTTAGTTTCACTCGATACAAAATTCTTGGCTGATAAGTGTTTTGTTTGAGGAGGCTGAAGATAAGGCCCCAGACCCTTCTAGCTTTGTAGGGTTTCTGCTGAGAAATCTGCTGTTAATTTGATAGGTTTTCCTTTATAGGTTACCTGGTGCTACTGCCTCACAGCTCTTAAGATTCTTTCCTTCATCTTAACTTTGGATAACCTGATGACAATGTGCCTAGGTGAAGATCTTCTTGCGACGAATTTCCTGGGTGTTCTTGTGCTTCTTGTATTTGGATATCTGGGTCTCTAGCAAGGCCAGGAAAGTTTTCCTTGATACTCCCAAATATATTTTCCAAGCTTTTAAAATTCTCTTCTTCCTCAGGAGCACTGATTATTCATTGTGAGTTTTGGTCATTTAACATAATTCCAGACTTCTTAGAGGCCTTGTTCATATTTTCTTTTTCTTTTTTCTTTGTCTTTGTTGAATTGGGTTAATTTGAACACCTCGTCTTTGAGTTGAGTTTCTTCTACTTGGTTCAATTCTATTGATGAGACTTTCCAGAGTATTTTGCATTTCTAAAAGTGTCTCCAAAGTTTCCTGAATTTTTCATTGCTTTTTTTCTTTACGCTACCTATTTCCTTGAATATTTCTCCGTTCACTTCTTGTATCATTTTTTTGAATTTCCTTGCATTGGGCTTCGCCTTTCTCTGGTCCCTCCCCGATAAGCTTAATAACTAACCTCCTGAATTCTTTTTTAGGTAAATCAGGAATTTCTTGGTTTGGATCCATTGCTGGTGAACTAATGTGATTTTTGGGGGGTGTTGAAGAGCCTTGTTTTGTCATATTACCAGGGTTGGTTTTCTGGTTCCTTCTCATTTGGGTAGGCTCTGTCAGAGGCAAGGTCTAGGGTGGAAGGCTGTTGTTCAGATTCTTTGGTCTCACGGAGTGTTCCCTTGATGTAGTACTCTCCCCCTTTTCCTATGGATGTGGCTTCCTGTGAGCTGAACTGCAGTGATTGTTATCTCTCTTCTGGGTCTAGGCACCTAGCAAGTCTACCCGGCTCCCGGCTGGTACTGGGGGTTGTCTGTACAGAGTGTTGTGATGTGAACCGTCTATGGGTCTCTCATCTATGGATGTTAGTGCCTTTTCTGGTGGAGGTTGCTGGGGGGCGCGGGTGTGCAGTGGACTCGGTGAGGGTCCTTAGCACACTAGATCAGTGGAGTTATGTACCTATGAGGATTATGGATGCCTCTGCTGAGTCATGCAGGTTGTCAGGGAAGTGGGGGTAAGCCGGCAGTCACAGGCCTCACCCAGCTCCCATGCAAACCGAAGGACTGGTCTCACTCCCACCGTGTCCCCTGCCAACAGCCCCAGTCTGTTTCCAGGTGGAGGGCTATATGGCTTGAAAACCTGCCCCAGGCTATCTACCTCCCAGCTGTGAAAGAAAAGGGCTTGGTTCCTTCC
Organism: Piliocolobus tephrosceles; assembly: GCF_002776525.5. NCBI lineage: Eukaryota > Metazoa > Chordata > Mammalia > Primates > Cercopithecidae > Piliocolobus > Piliocolobus tephrosceles. Next base: position 37,527,051 of record NC_045447.1, on the reverse strand, counting down.
CAGCCTGTGGAGTCTGCACACCAGATTTGCCCTCCCCTGAGTTCTGGCCAGGAGGCTTCTCACCCCATTCAAATTGTTACAAAGTTCAGCTAGAGATTTCCTTCTCCCTGTGCAGTTTTACCCCTTGCTCCTCTGTCTGCCCTCCCAAGGATCCCTGTGGTGCCAGAGAGGAATGGGCTGCTTAGGGACCCAGTGAGCTCCCAGGGCCTTACTGCTGCTTCCTCTACCCCTGTATTTCACTCGGCTAACTTGACTCAGCTCCAGGGAAAGTCAGAAACTTCTCCCACAAACAGACTTCTCCCACAAACAGCTTCTCCAGTGGGGGTGTGTGTTGGGGAGAAGAGGGTTTACCTTTCTCACCTCCACAGTTGGGGCACTCACAGTTTTAGGGGGCTCTCCTGGGTCCTGCAGGAGTAGCCCGCTTCCTTCAGAGGGTCTGTGGGTCCTCTTGGGATTGCTGGTTTGTTCTTATAGTCGATCTGGAGCTAAAATTCATAATGCGAGCCCCCACACGCTGCTCCGCCCGGAGCTGCAATCTAGTCCTCCCTCCCATCTGCCATGATGATTGCTGTCTCCAGTCCTTCATTCATGAGCACCTGGGTTGATTCCATGTCTTTGCTATTGTGAATTGTGCACCAGTGAACATACGAGTGCATGTCTTTTTGGGAGAACAATTTGTTTTCCTTTGGGTATATTCCCAGTAATGGGAGTGCTGGGTCAAATAGTTGTTTTTCAAGTTCTTTGAGAAATCTCCAAACTGCTTTCTGCAGTAAGCCCTCTCTTTAAATAGCTAGGTTTGTGATTGCTATTTAGTTTACATATTAAACCCCCTTCATATTTATTTACATGTAAATAGTTGATGAAATATTTCATTTAGAGAATAGAGTGAATAGGAGATGAGGAAGCAGAGATTACAAGTCGAGACAATTTTCATACGTCTAAAATTGGTAATACATTGGTTTTAAATGTTTTTTAGTTCTTATGAAAATAAATGTTGGCTGGGCGCAGTGGCTCACGCCTGTAATCCCAGCATTGGGGAGGCCGAGGTGGGCAGATGGCCTGAGGTCAGGAGTTCAAAACCAGCCTGGCCAACATGGTGAAACCTCGTCTCTACTAAAAATACAAAAATTAGCTGGGTGTGGTGGCAGGCACCTGTAATCTCAGCTACTCAGGAAGCTAAGGCAGGGAGACTCACTTGAACCTGGGAGGTGGAGCTTGCAGTGAGCCAAGATTGCGCCATTGCACTCCAGCCTGGGCAACAGAGCAAGACTCCGTCTCAAAAAAAAAAAAAAAAAAAGAGAGAAAAAGAGAGAAAATAAATGTTACGCATATATTCCTGAAACCTACTTATCCCATTCAACAACATATTTTTATATTTCAATGTTAAGAAATACAAATCTATATCACAGCTTTAATGACTACATAGAATTCTATATTCAAGGGCATTTCATGATTTATTTAAATTGATTCCAAAACTTTTAAGCAATAAATAATGCTATGATAAATATTTTTGTACGGTCATATTTAAACAAGTATGCGATTCTATTTTTTTCAAGCATATAATCAAACCTGGAATAGCTGAATCATTGGGTATGACATATTTTAGACTTTTGGTACAAATTGACATTTATTTATAAAAGGACAGTTTTCCTAAGAAGAAAAAAAATACAAAACAAGATGTTCAGTACTTCACATATTTTAGCATTTAACAGCTTGAAACAACACATCTCTTTGCTGTTCTTCTAAATGTTAAGATCACATTTCAAACACACTCATCTCATTAGGCTTGGCCATCACTCTGTTGTAACTGGCTACCCACCTAATTATTAGATTTTTAATAAAAGCAAGCACAAATAAGAAAAAAAGAAAGGGAATAGCTTCAAGGTTAACTGAATATTTGAAATGTCAATGTAGTGTCAAAATTTGCTGCATGGTTTGGACGTAGTCAATTAAAAGTATCTTCTCTCTATACTTTTGAAATCCCTATTACCCTGGCAACCAGTACTTTTATTTTTTAAAATTTATTTTTATTATATATTTTTGAGATGGTGTCTGACTCCCTCGCCCACGCTGGAGAGCAGTGGCGCGATCTTGGCTCACTGCAACCTCTGCCTTCTGAGTTCAAGTGAGACTCCTGCCTCAGCCTCCCAAGTAGCTGAGACTACAGGTGTGCACCACCATGCCTGGCTAATTTTGTATTTTTAGTACAGAAGGGGTTTCACCATGTTGGCTAGGCTGGTCTTGAACTCCTGACCTGAGGTGATCACCCGCCTTGGCCTTCCAAAGTCCTGGAATTATAGGCATGAGCCACTGCGTCCGGCCCCAGTTACTTTTAAAACCTTATTCAAGTACATGTTGCAAATGAATCCAGCTTCTAGGCTGGTGCATAAATTGTAATTTGAAGTTTTAGTTCAATAAGTGAAGCATAATGACTTATTCCATTTTTCCAACGTAAATGTTACCAACCAGAGCTATGCTTGGGAGGAAGAACAGGGAAGGGATGTCAGGAAACCCTGAACTTCCTTCTACTTGTTCCAAATTAACTCATGTGTCTCCTGTTTTATAAATGCCTTTGGGAGGAGATACTAGCGTCATTCTGCAATAAAGATGAAGCTTGAATTCACTATATATCAGCATGTGCATATTTAAGATCAAAGTGTTTCCTGAAGTTGTGACAGTGAGAAGAGAGAGTTGGCTGAGTGCTAGAGGTATCACAGGGTTGACGAGGATGGCAGCCCCACCTGGAAGGGCTTTACAAGAGCTGAGAGTCTGGAGGCAGTCTCTGGAGAATTCATAACTCTCTAGGTAACTGCATCAGTCATCAATGTAATCAGCCTTATTCTTTCTTCTGAGGCGGGAAAGGGGTGCTGATGAGGCAAGATTCCGAACATTTGTGGATTCCTGGTCGTATACTACTGCTGTAAGACCTCCTTTTAACCGAATTTGGCCACATGCCTTTGGGCACCAGAAATTCGTATCTTAATACATGTTGTTGCTGGAGTCAATACATGTTTAAATTGATATACTGTATTAATTATATTGATATCAATTCTCTCTTATTGATCCTAGAATAATTTAAAAGACTAGACATAATTATGAACCACAAAAGACAGTAGATACACAAGTAAGTAATAAATATTTTACAAACTTAAGTAATATACAGACCCCTCTTTAAAGGAAACTGATTTTCTCATGGGCCACTTAGTGTTTACTTAAAATATTTTAATTGTAATGTTAAAATGTCTAAATGTAAACTTGGTATGCATGCCTTATGCTTATACAGCTTACAAACAAAAATATACTTACAAATTAAATATAAACAAGGCTACAGAGCCAAGTAAACTTAAAGTGTGACACTTGATGTTGTTTTGCTAATATTAAGGCCCTCCTTGCTATGTGTATACAGCATGACATAGCTTCTTTGGGATTTAGTGATCCATCTCATTGCTCTTGACTGCCCATTGGGAAAGGCGCTCAATCCATGTGGATTTTCTTGGAACTCCTATAAGCTCCAGGAGTGAGTTAGGGTGTGCCTGGGTGTGCCTAATTAGGTACCATTGACCCAAAATCTGTACTCAGATTTGTACTAAATAAACACAAGTACACAGGGTTAGTATAAGATTTATTGCATTTTTTAAGTTTTAAAAGTAAAAGATCATAGGCACTGCCCATGGCCTCTTTGGGCCCTTCATCTATTTCTCCACATTTCTGGAAACTCTTTTTAAGTACCTTCTAGAATTCTGTATCAGTCATCAAAAATATTATACCAAAGTTTGAGACAGGCAATTTTCTTTCAGTTGGAAGTAGTTGTTTCTACCTTGCTTGTATGGGGAGGGGTCTCTAATATGCACCCAATAATAATAGTCCCTGGGCTTTGTCTCCTGTCCTGCTTGCCTACCAAGGCCATGAAAACCTAAATTCTCCTTTACCTAGTTTGACAAATGCCCTTAGTTGAAATCCAGTTTTACTCCTCAGCTTGTTTTCTGAAAGATGGTCATGCCCTGCTTCTGGAAATGGAAATTCCAAATCTTATCTTTGTAATTACTTGCTGTACTCCTATCCCCAATGCCTGATGCAAGCATTTCAGTGATGCTGTTCTTTCTCCTCCAAGGTCAGGTGGGTTTCTAGTTGCACAGTAACAGTAATATGGAAGAGTAGAATACCCAGTGAAAATTCACAAAGACAACCTGGCTTCTGCTTTCCAAATTCTCATCCTCTAATGAAGGAATCATAGCCAGCACAAAAGCATAATAGAAATACAAATGATAAAAATGTCAGAAACTCAAACATAGACTGTCACATGGCTGGACATAAGGACATAAAAGACCAATTCTATGATTGTAACGTAGATACTTCTCAGCTTTTTTTTTTTTTAAAGTTCGGAGGCACATGAGCTGTTTGTTACATAGGTAAATTTGTCATGGGGGTTTGTTGTACAGACTATTTGATCATCCAGATATTAAGCCTAGTACTCATTAGTTGTTTTTCTGATCCTCTCCCTCCTCCCACCCTTCACTAGGCCCTGGTTTGTGTTGTTCCTCTCTCTGTGTCCATGTGTTCTCATCATTTAGTTCCTATTTATAAGGGAGAATATGTGGTTTTGTGTTCCTATGTTAGTTTAGAAGGATAATGGCCTCCACTTGCACCCATGTCCCTGCAAATGACATGCTCTCATTCTTTTTTATAGCTGCATGGTATCTCTCAGCTTTTTTTTGCTGTTTTGTTTTCTTGAGATGGAGTTTCACTCCTTTTGTCCAGGTTGGAGTGCAATGCTGCGATCTCGGCTCACTGCAACCTCCGCCTCCCAGGTTCAAGTGATTCTCCTGCCTCAGCCTCCCGCATAGCTGGAATTACAGCCAACCACCACCATGCCCAGCTAATTTTGTATTTTTAGTAGAGACGGGGTTTCACCACATTGGCCAGGCTGGTCTTGAACTCCTGACCTCAGGTGATCCACCCACCTTGGCCTCCTGAAGTGCTGGGATTACAGGAATGAGCCACCGCGTCTGGCCTTCTCTCAGCTTTTTAAGAGAGCATTAAACTAAATGGGGCTCCTCTGACAATCTGTGATTACCAGTTAGCTCTCATGTTTCCATAGACTGCTAGGACACCTTGTCCTCACTCTTTAAAAAAGAGAGACCTGGCTCTAGCTCCCCTGAGTAAGCCACCTCCCTGGTCTCCAGAAATTGCAAAGTAAGAGGGCTGAGCATGATGTAGCATAGTGGGCCAGGTGATCTGGGGAGAAGGAGGCAGGGGTATGGAAATGAAGGAGAAAGGTGTGGTGGGGGTGAATGGTAGGAGAAGGGAAAGCTGAGGACAAGAGGAGGGGGCTCGTTTTTGTAGAACACTCTCAGATGGACCTGGACATCACTACCTAGAGCAGTGTTCCTTAAACGTGCCCAGATAGGAAGTATAATTACAAAAGTAAGAACTTGCATTTTCAGAAAGCTTTCCCCTGGAAATTCTCATTCAGCAAGTCTAGAGCAAGGGCTATGGTGTCTAAATGTTTCTGTTAAACAAGTGATAGCATGCTAAATAAAATACAACTTGTTTAAAATAAGGGAGTTCCTAAATTATGTCTGGCACACAATCCAATCCAGAGTTCATGGAATATTGGAATGCATGGAGATATAACAATCTTAGAACAAAACATTTCCAAGGAGTGTAGAAAAAAAATAAACAAAAATCCAAAATATCTGAATTTTGTTCATTTTGAGAGCATTAAGCCTACCCTCAGTAGTTGTCCAGGTTTCTAAGAGTTAAGGTGAAGACAGGGCATGACTGATGCATAAGTACTCTGCAACCAAAGCTTTAGGAGGGGAACTGGGGAAGGAGGCGCGTTGCCTTATGCCACCTGGTGGCAGAATTGGGTAGTTAATGAAGACCGGCTGGAAGTCAAATGACTTAGGTCCTTCAACAACTACTCATTCAGTCATTTGAAAAAAAATCACTTAAAATCTGAGTCTGTTTTCTCATTTTAGAAAAGATTACTATTTGCTTAAATTATGTTTTCGATACAAGCAATGAGACTTTAAAAGTGAAATAAAATATTAAGTATTCTTTTTATCATTGCTAATGCTGTTTTCCCATTTATAAGTGACGGAAAAACTTATTTTTCCAGGGATATTCCTTTTTCTCTTGATTAAGATGGTGAACAGAAGGTGGCTGATCAGAAATGAATGGGGAATGTGTTCAATGAGAGAGCTCTCTGCTATTCTCCTCTTCATCTATTCTATGTTCCCAATTCTCTAGAATGAGACAGGCTACTGTGAAGATGTCAGATGACTGACTGAGGCTTTCAGAAAAGACAGTTCTCACCAGTAGCTGAAGAATATGGTTACCTACTGTGATGGTTAATTTTATGTGGCAATTTTGCTGGGCCACTGTGCCCAAATAGTTGGTGAAACATTATTCTGGATGATTCTGTGAAGGTGGATTTTTTTGCATGAGATTAATATTTAAATTGGTAGACTAAAGCAGATTACTCTCCAAAATGTAGGTAGACCTCATCCAATCAGTTGACGGCCTTAACAGAACAAAGAGTAACCTCCCCTGAGCAAGAAGGAATTCTGCCAGCAGACTGCCTTTAGACTCAAACTGCAAATCTTTCCTGGGGCTCCAGGTTGCAACCCTGCTTTGTAGATTTTGGTTTATGCAGCCACCACAATCTTGTGAGCCAATTCCTTATAGTGTCTCTCTCTTTCTCAAATCTCTCTCTCTCTCTCTACACACACACACACACACACACACACACACACACACACAGAGTTGATTTTATTTTCTTGAGAGTTGTGACACTTGTGAAGGTGTTAGATAATTGGAACTTTTGAGAAAGACATATATCCCAGTTGCTAGAGAATATGGTTACCTACATGGTGAGAACTGAAAGGTACTAGAAAAGTCTGCTCTCTTTATAGAATCTTCTCTAACACTCTTAAGTGTGAGTTGAAGTTAGGGGTGACCTAACTCAGTTGATGTGGCTCCATTTCCCTGATATTCTCTTTGTTCTGCTCACCCCTGTGTGGTCGCTCCATTCTCAAGAATGGTAGCAGGAAGCCTCCAACAGTTTCAGCCTCACATAAAAAATCTGGAAGATAAGAAACTGCTTCCGTTCTAGTATTCAAAGAAGTTCACCCTAATTAAACTGTCAATTGCTGACTAGGACTTTGGCTTGGGAAATGGAACTTAGTATTTAAGAGAATCCTGGGAGATTGGGGTGAAATCAGTTTTCCCTAAGACTTATGGAATCAAAGTGCTGCATGGATACATGAAAAAAATCCTGGTTCTCCTAAGGTGAGGGAAGGTGAATAGATGTTGGGTAGATCACCAATAATGTCCACCAGACACTTACCTAGTACCAGCAATGGATTTATCACAATATAACACACAAGTGATGATACTCAAACTATACTAGCGCTAAGGTACCAGTAAAGAATAGTGGGGATTATGGTAAACAAGAATAACACCATCTATTAATAAAGGAGAAGCCACGCCGAGCATGGTGGCTCATTGCCAGTAGCAGTGGCTCACGCCTGTAATCCCAGCACTTTGGGAGGCTGAGGTGGGTGGATCGCCCGAGGTCAGGAGTTTGAGACCAGCCTGGCCAACATGGTGAAACCCCATTTCTACTAAAAATACAAAAATTAGCCAGGTGTGGTGGCGTGTGCCTGTAGTCCCAGCCACTTGGGAGGCTGAGGCATGGGAATTGCTGGAATCTGTGAGGTGGAGTTTGCAGTGAGCCGAGATCGTGCCACTGCACTCCAGCCTGGGCAACAGAGTAAGACTCTGTCTTGAGAAAAAAAAAAAAAAAAAAAAAAAAAGCCACTACTCTGCTCTAAGCAATGTGATCATGCAAAAATATAACCCTTCTGTTGCAAGATCGTCAACATTTTCCAGAGAAACTGATAATTTGTATTTTTATGTAAAATAGCCATATTTTAAATGTTGGCAACTAAGTTCATTTTTGTTCTTGTTTTTAACCACACAGGACAGCCAATACTGTCTAAAATAAACAAAGCATAACTGTTGGCTAAATGCAGTCTGTGAACCTCTAGTTTACAAGCTCTGGGCTAGAAAAACCATTCCTTGCCATTCAGTAGTTCTATGAATGAAAGGCTTGCTAAGAGTAGAGGAACCAAGGAAGATGAGAGAATGAGTGTCATTGTCTCATACAATGCTTCTCGGCAGGTGGGTCCCCACTCACATGCTCTCAGGCTCCCGCTTCACGGAATGAAATGTGAAGTCCACTTGGGGCCAGTTAATTCTTTCCAACATAGTCAAGGTGTTCTACTGCCAGGCACAAGGAATACTTGTTTTCCTGGTGTTGACCATCTTTCTTCATTTACAGGTAAGCCCCAGCAGGTACAGGGACAAAAGTCTTCACACTACCAGAAATCCAGTGTAGATTAGGTTCTTTTTCCCCAAGATGCCTAAATTCTATTTTTAAAAAAAGGTAAAGCGATCATTCTTCCATTTCTGGACCCTTAGCTGACGTCATTAGGTAGTTTAATCACAGTTCTGCGAGGCATACAGCTTTTCATTAATAGGTTAGATTAATTACCGTCCTATCATTAAAGCGCATTTAGTTTAACTGAATGGAAAATAGCAGTTTGTCATAAACTTTAAAAATTTTCTATGCTTAATTAGCTTAAAATAGACTAGTACTGAGATCAGAGACTAATTGGCATTTATCTTTTCCCTGGAGAATTTCTTGTTCCCAAAAATGCACAAAAGCAGTAGTTGTCAATCCTGTTTACGCATTAGAATCTAGCGGGTGGAAATGTGGGGTTTGGGAGGAGGAGATGAAGGGAACGCTTTTTTAAAAAAGCTTTTGTCCAGGCCCTAGCCTAGAGGGACCAAAACTCCCTAAAGTGATTCTAATGTGTAGACAGGGCAGAATACCGTTCCCTGTGCGGGGGAAAAATCCCCAAGATCTGAAATTCCTCAAATCCCTCAGATTCTCTCCAGAACTCTTCATTTCAGCACGAAGGGGCACCAACGATCAATTTTCTGAGGTGTCTGAGGCTAGTAATTTCCCCGGAGATTGACGGGACTGTCAGCCAATCGGCCGTCTGAACGAGTGATGGTGACCCCAAAGACAAGCAACAGAATGAGCAACTTTATCCCAGCAGAAAAAACAGATCGCAGTAGCAAAGGTCAACAAGTCACAAAAGTCAAGGGCTCGCCGTCGGGTGTCAGCGAGGCCCGGGTATACTCTTTGAGGTAGTAGCCAAGAGAGGGTCCTGCGCTTGCCCAGCGTTGTTAGAGAGGCGGGGCTTGCTCAAGCTTCTCGCGCCCTCGCTGTACGTCACTTCCGCCCGGCGGTGTCTCATAGTTTTGTGGGCTGGGTTGAAGCGACTTCCTTTTTTCTTTCCCTTTTTCCTCTCCGTGGCCCCGCCTCCCGGAAGTTCTGCCCCGTCTCCTCCGCGGGTCAAGGGTGAGCGCTGGAATCGCTGCACGGGCCTTGGTGAGTAACTGCTGTGAGTTTTGTTCCTGCGCAGCGCCAGTTCAAAGAACTTAGGTTAGATCCCGCTTGGGGCCCAACGTGCCGTGCCGGGCCTCAGGAGTCTCCACCCTCTCCGGTTCTGGGGCCGTCAGTCTCCTGGCCTGCAATTAGCCACGCGGAGGCTGAGGTCTTTGGCTTTTCGCGAGTTGGATTGCAGCCTTGTTCTGCTTCTGTCTCTTCTCTCTCCAGGCGAGGTCCTACTCAGGTTGTTACCAGCGATAGTCCTCTTCTGGAGCTTGAATTGAAAGCAGAGTAGTCTTGTTAGTCTAGGTGATGGCTGGGTTGCTTCTTGAAGTAGCCAAAGTGCTTTAGCATCCATTCCGCCTCCTTTGAGCACCCTGGGAGGTAGGCAGGGCAAACGAAAAATATATTCGTTAATATTGTGCAGTTGAGGAAACTGAAATTCTTGGCGAATTCACTGTTTCAAAGCAACACGGCCTCTAAGAGGCAGAGCTGGGATTCGCACCCAGGTCTGACTTCCGTAGAGTTGCTCAAAACAGTGGAGAGAGCGTTTGGAAATAGGGGAGACGCTGCAAAGGTTAAAAGAAGAGCTGGGGTTTCTGAGTGCTTACTTTGTGTTCGGCATTCTGCCAAATACTTTCTATAATTATATCATCCTTTTTTTTTTTTTTTTTAATAATCATAGGAAGTATATACTGTGGTTATTTATTCCTGGGTTAGGAAACTGAGGCTCAGAGATGATAACTGACTTGTCTAATATTAATGACTTTAATAGGCGTTTCACAAATCTCTTTTAGCTCTGTAATTCTTCCAACACTGTAGTGTTAACTTCAGGCATAATCAAACTGCCCTTTTCTGCTGATTTTGGCATTACAGGAAGGGAGATTTCAGAACTTTATTTTTGGTCTCTTCACCCTTTGCCCATTGTCTCATTTCTTATCACTATCCTATTTAGAAATTTATTGTCGTGTAAATTTATCCTTGACTTTTCTTTTTTTTTTTTTTTTTTTTTTTTTTTTGAGATGGAGTCTCGCTCTGTCGTCCAGTCCAGGCTGAGGTGCAGTGGTGCAGTCTCGGCTCATTGCAAGCTCTGCCTCCCGGGTTGGGTTCATGCTATTCTCCTGCCTCAGCCTCCCGAGTAGCTGGGACTACAGGCGCCCACCACCACGCCCGGCTAATCTTTTGTATTTTTAGTAGAGACGGGGTTTCACCGTGTTAGCCAGGATGTTCTCGATCTCCTGACCTCGTGATCCGCCCACCTCGGCCTTCCCAAGTGCTGGGGTTACAGGCATGAGCCACCGCGCCCGACCCACCTTGATTTTTACTCTACAATTTAATTTTTTTTTTCCTCCAAGAGGAATATGGAGATAGTTGTGGAATTAATGGATCCAGGTTAAAGGGTTGGCCAGAAAAATTTCTGGTTTTTACTCTATTGTTGCTTTCCTTATGTATATTATGTCAGTTTGTGCCCTTTTTCTTTTTCTGTCAGGATAACCGCTGTCATCTGCTGCCAAAATGTCAGGAATTGGAAATAAAAGAGCAGCTGGAGAACCTGGCACCTCCATGCCTCCTGAGAAGAAGGCAGCTGTTGAAGATTCAGGGACCACAGTGGAAACAATTAAGCTAGGAGGTGTCTCTTCCACGGTATGAGGAAACAGTGCTGTGAAAGTGTGTTTTTCTTCTGTCAGTTGCAACTTGAAACTAAAAATTCATGGAAGCTTTCTGGAGTGTGGGGAAGCTGTTTTAAAAGAAGAGGGAGATAAAACAGGCTGAAAGTAGGTAAAATGATGTGGTAGTCAGTTCTGGAGGAGAGGTAGATTGACAGTTGTTGTTTGTTTTCAAGGTGTACTTACATTCTTTTGAGAATCTGGGAATGTGGTGCCTGATAGAACGTTAAGTATAGGTATTTAGCAGTAGGAAGATGCACATTTATTTTTCATTCACTGAGAAAGTCAGTACCAGATTCTAAGAGACAGTTTAGCAATCATTGAGAGTGTGGTAAAGAGTGAGAGTCTGAGACCAGACTTCCTGGGGTTGACTCTGAGCTGTACCATTTCCTAGCTGGCTGACCTTGTGTTATCCTTCCTTTGCCTGTTTTCTTGTCTATAAAATATAATTAGAGTATCTGCTATGTTAGATTTTTATGCAGATAAAATGAGAGTCCCTGTTAAGGGCTAACACTTTGCATTTAATATAGTAAATAGTCAATAAATGTGAGCCATTCATAGCTAGTATTGGGCTAGATAATATAATGATGCATAACGTAGATATTATCCTTGCTCTTATGGAGCTGACAAAATGAGTATTATATACCAAAAATCTCATAGTAATGTTATGTATCTGTTAGACATCAGAAGTTTACAGGTTTTGATCTACATCAAGATTTTGCTTTTTTGAAAATCAGACATGGGGATGTGATGTTAAAATGCCTTACGTTTGTATGGCTTGCAGAACCACATCTATTACTTATTTGATTTTGAGACTGAGGTTTATTTTAGAGAGGTTGATTTTTTTTTTTTTTTGAGTCAGAATAATAGGAACATACATAGTGAGTTGTTGATGGAGTGTCATCCCTGAAGCTTCCTGGGGTTCTGGTACTTAATATTGCTGGCAGGAAGTGATTTTTGTCTTAGCACCGCCTTACATCATGCATTCCAAAGGCAATTATTCACTCAATATATAAATATTTGTTGAGTATTTGTTATTTGCCAGACACTGTGCTTTACATTGAAAACATCCCCTAGACTTTAGTTTGTAGGGTAGCACTGACAAGGGAATAGACTGTTTAGAGTGGGATATGTGCTGTTCATAGGGATAAGCACATACTTATGGGAAGCACATAGCACACACCCCAGTGTGGACTTTATCCAGAGGCAATGAGGAGGCATTGGATAGTCTTAAGTAGGGGAATAACATGCTCTGACTTGTGTTTGGAGACTATAGAAGAGCAAGGGTTATAAACAAGAGGCCAGTTAGCAGAGTTTTTTCTTCACTCCTTCTGACTCTCTTTCCCTATAACTCCATTTCTCCAGAGGTAGAGATCTGAGGCATGTATCCACTGATTCCTGCTCTAATTGCTTGAAGGTTGCCATTGAAAGCAGTACCTCCTGTGCATTTTGAGATTGCTGTTATGAGCCAGCTGTGATTGTGGGACAGAAAAACTGAGTCTCCAAAGTGTACTTGAAGTGGCAACACTGGCAGCGTAAATGGAGCTGTCCACCACAACTGTGCTGAATCTGGCAGGCTGATAGGACTTAGCACAGAGTTTTTGCTATAGGAGGCCTTTGTAGTAATCTTAATGAGAAATCATGGTGACTTGGACCACTGTGGAGGTAGCATGGATAAGATCTGCTGATGGATTGGATAACTCACATGAAAGATAGGAGGGCGGATCGCCCCAGGATTTTGAAAGTAATGGAGTTTTTACTTACTGAGCTAGAGAAATGTATGAGAGGAGCAGATTTTTGGGAGTCATGGAGGATGAATTGTGTTTGGTTTGATTTGGGACATATAAGTTTGAGATATTTATTTGACCTCTGAATGGATAAGTAGTTAATAAGCTGGATGCTGGAGAGAGATCTGGGCTAAAGCTGTACATTTGGGAATCATCATTTTGTAAGTTTGTGTTTAAATCTATGAGACTACAGATTTCTTTAAGGAATAAGCATAAATAAAGAGGTCTGTTGGGGCACTACAATATTTTCATGTCAAGGAGATGAGAAAGGACTAATCAAAGATACAAACAAAGAGGGACCAATGAGGTTAGAGGACAGTAAGAGAGATTGGATTCCCAGAAGCCCAACGAAGAAAGTATTTCGAGAAGGAGCTGATTAGGTGCTGCTGATGTGTTCTCATTCAGGTTTCAGTTGGAACAAAGGGAATAAAGGGAGGACTGAGATATTATATTTAATAATAAAGAGTTCATTGGAGATACCAAAACACCTGTGTTGGTGGAATAGTGGGGATAGCAGCCTGTTTTCAGCGAACTTAAGAGAATATGAGAGGAGAGGAATTAGGGAAAAGAGAGTAGAGACAATGCTTTAAAGGAGTATCGCTGTAAAGTAGATGACTATATAATGACTGATCATGGAATTTAAGTTCAGTAAAGAAGGAAGTGAGAGAAGTGAAAGGTATAGGACCAATGGATGGTAGATTCTGGAGAGTTTGAGGAATTTTTGGAGTAAGGAAACTGGAGAGAGTGACCTGAAAAAATAGTGGTAGTTGTGAAGAATGAGGTGTTTGAAATTGAGCTTATAGAGGACATGTAGATACAAGTAAGATGAAATGTGGGAGTTGGTGGCTGAAGGAGGTAGAGGACAAGATCACTGGTGAAGAGGAGGTCAATGACTTGATGATTCAAGTACAGGAAAGATGATCTGTATAGGTATTGAAATCATTAAGAATGATGACAGGAAAAGTATTGGAGAGTGATAATAAGCTAGGTGCTAAATCTTTGAGAAATGTGAGGAAACGACGTGGGCATTTATAGATGAATTCAACAGAGCATGGCAGCAGGTGGTATAGGCTAAGGGCATGAGCTGCAGAGGTAGGAGGTTTTAGGGAGGAAGGTGGGGTAATGGCCTGGAAGTGGCAATGGAAAATAAGGAGGATATTCATCCCTCTCTGGCTTCAGGGGGTGTGGAAGAGAAACAGCTACCACTGGAGAAGCCTGCAGGGAAACAGTTTCTCATCCAGGTTTCGGTTAGAGCAAGAAGGGAAAGGCAATGTTCAGAGAAGAATTTAAGGAAATAGTTTATTAATAGTGTTAATAAACTGGTACAGTGGGAAAACTGTTGACTACTTTGGCATATTAGGAATGTTTTAACTAAAATGGAAAAGAGAAAAATGAAACAAGAATGGGTGGTTGAATAAACAATTGTTACTTTAAAATATTGATTTCATTAATTCCTCAGAAAAGTAAGAATATTTTTCCACATGCTGGTTCTTTGCTTGTTATATCCCCCTGTCCCACCTCCCACCAACCCCTCCCTGGCTTGTCCTAGGGAAGGAGCTGGAGAGAGAAAAATATTGAGAGGGATGTGAAATTACTAATGGAGTGAGGGTTTTGTAGAGACAGAAGAGAACAGGATCCTGAGCACAAGCTGAGGTTTTAAGAATGTGTGCATAATTGTGTGAATGGGTCAAAGAGATGGGGAATTGAGGTGTTTCCCATCTGATGGCTTCTATTTTCTTATTAAAATAGGAAGTAAAACCATCTGTTTTGTATGATGTAAAAGGGGGCAGGGTTTGGTAGACGTTGACGTTGCCTTGATGGAGAATGGGAGAGAGCTCACTTGATAAAGATTTCTGGACAAATTATAAGATCTGTTTAGGTTCAGAATTCATTTTGTAAAGGCACCAGTTCCTGTGGTTTGATGAACTTCTCTGGAAGTCTCAGCATACTGGGTACAGGAATGGAATAGCCAGATATCTGGGTTAATTCAGATTGGGGTTTGTTCACAGAGGTAGAATAAAAGGATTAAGGGCAGAGAACCAAGGAGGCTGTTAGGCAGGTGTTTGAAAGAATGTACGATACAGCATATGATTAAGATATGGAAGGTAGTGGAACTAGAAGGAGACCAAAAAGGAGAAAGAAAAGAATTCAACATTCTGGAGATCTAAATGAGGTAAAGGGATTGGTATATTGGGTTAAGGGCGTGAGATACGTGCAAAGATGTGGTGTTACTCAGGGAATGGGAAGTTGGAATTTAAGATTTCGGATGTGGTACAGTTCTAGATAAGGACAAAAGTCTGAGATGTGTATTTTGAAATGCATGGCTGAAGCACAGTGGAGGACATAATCATTGGAGTGGAGGAACTGGAAAAACTGACAGCCTAGATGCTAGAGGATTAGATGGTTTGTCCACATGTATGGTGAAGTCACCAGATATATTAGCAGGAACTGGGATAGACAAGGACCCAGGTGCTGAAGTCTTTAATGAAGGAAGGATGGTGCTTAGGAGATAGATGACAGTGTTGATTGGAGTAAAGGGTGATCTAGCTGGGTGGTGGCCTTAAAGTAGCATTACTTTGTAGATGTTCACGTGACTAGAATAGCGAGATGGGTGTGGTTGAGGTTCTGGTGCATTTGTGTGCGTTATTCTTTCCTCACACCATCGTATACCTGTTGTTTATCTCTTCGGCTTCTACTTATTTAATTACTTGAAGATTTTTAAAAAGTCAATAGCTTTATTCATAGGAAATAACTAATGAATTATTGTGACCTTGTTGAGTTTAATGGCTCATTTTTCTAATTTCTTTGTGGAGGCTAATACGATTGTTTTACTGGGCAGGAGGAGCTAGACATTCGAACACTGCAAACCAAAAATCGCAAGCTGGCAGAAATGTTGGATCAGCGGCAGGCCATTGAAGATGAACTTCGTGAGCACATTGAAAAACTGGAACGACGACAGGCCACTGATGATGCCTCACTATTGATTGTCAACCGATACTGGAGTCAGGTAGCTAACTTGTTTATTTGCTCAGATTTTTATTTGACCAATTTAGTTCTCCTTACTGTTCTCTTCATTTCCAAAGTTGTGTCCTTTGTTTCTTCATAATTGTACCTACCCTTCTCCAGTTTGATGAAAACATCCGTATCATCCTTAAACGTTATGATCTGGAGCAGGGCTTGGGAGACCTACTCACAGAACGAAAAGCCCTTGTTGTGCCTGAACCAGAACCGGACTCTGATAGCAATCAGGAACGTAAAGATGACCGAGAAAGAGGCAAGTATTTATGATGGATTCTATCACTGCATGCTATCTGGGTTTTTGAAGTAGAGCTCAGCTTTGAGGCTTTCCATTTGAGGGAAAAAAATGGATTTTGTTATTTCCAATTTATAATTTTGGGGGGCTTCTTTTTTTCCCCCTGTGTCCTCAGGGGAAGGGCAAGAGCCAGCTTTCTCTTTCCTTGCTACTTTGGCCAGCAGTTCCAGTGAAGAGATGGAGTCTCAGCTGCAGGAACGTGTGGAGTCTTCCCGCCGAGCCGTGTCCCAGATTGTGACTGTCTATGATAAATTGCAAGAAAAAGTGGAACTCTTATCCCGGAAGCTAAACAGTGGAGGTGAGGCAAGACCCTGGAGGCCGGGAGTAGTGGAGGAGGAATGAGAACTCATTTTTGCATGCTAATTTGTAGTTTGCAAGCTTATGTATTTATTTTTATTTATTTATTATTTACTTTTTAAGAGATAAGGTTTCACTCTGTCACCCAGGCTGCAGCACTATGGCACCATCATACCCCATTGCATCCTCAAACTCAAGCAATCTTTCTGCCTCAGCTTCCGAGTAGCTAGGGCCATAGGCTTGTTCTACCACACCTGGCTCATATTTTAACCTTTTTGTAGAGAGGAAGTCTTGGTGTGCTGCCAGATGGTCTCAAACTTGGCCTCAAGAGAGCCTCCCTTCTGGCCTCCCGAAGTGTTGGGATTACAGACATGAGCCACTGTGCCTGGACTACATATTTTAATTGAATTTCTTAAAATTCTAACCTTCAGTGTTACTGGTAATGTCTCCATTATGGCATATTAATCTTTTATCATTGCTTCTCATTTTGAGCCAGTTGCAGTCCTTTAATAAGCTGAGGAAAGAGTTTATCAGTTCTATACTGATTTACTCTATTAATCACAGTTTTGTAAATAGCAGAATTAACTTAATTATTAATAAATAGTTCTGATGTCTGGATATTTTTATAGTGTATGTAGGCTGTTGATTTATAGTGATAATTCATTTTAAATACCAATTATTTAGTGATTTCTTATTATGAATTTTGACTTGAAAAAGTTAATTTCTACTTAACTTTTTTATTTTTCATTATCTCTAATGTTTTTAAAAAGAGTTTGTGCAGGTTCACAGATGATCTGTATGGTTAAAAAGATGATTGGAAAATATTCTATGGATGAAAGAGTGTCTATTTGAAATAAAATAATTATTTGGAATAATTGTGTTACTCAGAGTTAATGCAAAAATTTATATTTGTACAGTAAAGTATTTGGGTAGCTAGATTACATCTTTAGTCATTTGTGGCATAAATACATTGCTCAAATGCAAAAAAATGCCTTGCTTTCATGTTTTCAATAATAATCATGGTCTAGTTTTAATATCTTAATTTCCCTGCTTATCATTAAGATATTTAACCTTTCATTTCTGAAGGAAATAAGTTGAATGTAATGGAGGTTGGACCATTGGATGAGCGTATAAGAATTGTATTATTCTGTAATTTTGCTTTTAAGGGTAATTGGGCTAAGTTGTCAACAGAATTAAGCAGCTTGTAGAAGATCTGTGAAAAATTGGTCAAGGGTTTCTTTTGCTTTTCCATTACACTATGTATTTCTGTATTATAAGGAAAACAGATACTTGTTTAAAAATATACAATTCAGAAATACAAATAAGTAGACTAGAAAAGTTTCCCCATTCTCATTTCTCAGAGATAACCATTCTAAACAGTGTGTTTTATATCCTTTCAGACTTTTGTACTATTGTATTCATATGTTACATCTACTTGCATGTCCCCAGCTAAACTGTCTTGGTTCAGTGGTTTAGCTCACCCTTCTTTGTTTCTCTACTTTCTGGCACTGCATCTGGCATCTAGTAGATGTTTGGTCAATGGGGAATGAATGGATGTGAACCTCCCTCTCACCTAATGTAAAATAATGGTGCTTTGTGTATGCACATATGCTTCTTTCTCCTTTGGCTCTAATTGAATAGTTAGAAGGTATTGTTAAATTTTAGTAATGTGGATAATTAATATGCCATGTACATAGACTGTGTTAAACTTGATTTCATAAATGAATATCAAGTTAAATAATTGTTTTATTTAAAAGGGGAATAAAATGAGTAGTATATCAAACGACTTTAAAATTACTATTTGATGGCATGCATTTTAAGGTCAGGTTTAAGTTAAATGTAGAAACATTAGAAATAGCCATGCCATTATTTGTAAAACAAAAGGCAATTGCCATTGGCAAGCTGAGCTTTCTAATAAAGACGTATAAAGTATGAATTATAACATCAATTGTAGCTTGTTTGAAAGTTCATCCCCCCTCACATGTTTGTTTGTTCTTTGATTCAAAATAATTGCATTTATGGGCTTGTTTATAAATTGACTAAACACTTATTGAGCTTTTATTGTATTCTAGGCCCTGTCCTCAGTGCTTAGGATATTGAGAGGACTAAAATTCAGTCTCTACTTCTTAACTCAGGTTATGAATCAGAATCATCTTGTGAGTTTTCTGAGCATTTTCTTATTTTTGGCTCTGCCCATGGAGGTTCTTATTGAATAGGTGTGAGGTAGGGCCTAGGGAAATGTTTATTTTCAGAGTTCCACAAGTGATTCTGATGGGCAATCCTTGATTGAAAGCCATGAAAACCACCCTATGACCAACCTGTTCTGTATTGATACTAAGAGTAAGGCCAAGAGGTGATATGAGAGAGTTGTTTTTCTTCCTGATAACTCCCTCTGATGGGTGGTATGTATCCTGAGAGTATCTGGTTTCATTTAATAACATTTGGATTTCAGCTATAGTGTTTGCAACTCTAATTTTAAACATCCTAACTTGGTGTAATAAGTTCTATGGATTTACCTACCTGCTTTGTAAATAGTAGTGTACATTTTGGTTTTTGAGCTTAAGAAGTGCTCCTAACATAGTATTTCAGAGTATTTGATATGAGAATATGTGATAAGAGCATATGATTCTTGCTTTGTTATTCAGGCTGGTCTCAAACTCCTGGCCTCAAGTGATAGGCCTGCCTTGGCTTCCCAAGGTGCTAGGATTACAGCGTGAACTGCTATACCTGGCCAAGGATACACAGTTTTAAAATTTGACACTATAGGCTAGGCGTGGTGGCTCACACTTGCAATCCCAGCACTTTGGGAGGCTGAGGCGGGTGGATCACCTGAGGTCAGAAGTTCGAGACCAGCCAGTCCAACATGGTGAAACCCCATCTCTACTACAAATACAAAAATCAGCCGGGTGTGGTGGCACACGCTTATAATCCCAGCCACTCTGGAGGCTGAGGCAGGAGAATCGGCTTGAACCCAGGAGGCAGAGGTTGCAGTGAGCCGAGATTGCGCCACTGTACTCCAGCCTGGGAGATAGAGTGAGACTCCATCTCAAAAAATAAAAATAAGAAAAAAGACACTATAGATGCTAAATTAAAGTATAGTTCTTCTTCCCCAGATAATCTGATAGTGGAGGAAGCAGTGCAGGAGCTGAACTCTTTCCTTGCACAGGAGAATATGAGGCTACAGGAATTGACAGATCTTCTTCAGGAAAAGCATCGTACCATGTCTCAGGAGGTACTTAACCAAAAAAGAGAGATGGCTGTGTCTAGTGGGCTGTGGCAGACGTTGACTTAGAATTCTGAGCACCTCAAAGATCACCTTACTCTAGAAGGCCTATCATGGGGGATTTTGCAAAACACAACACAACTCCACACCTCCAAATAATGAATTACCCTAAATATAAAAGATTGTGTAATGTTATTGAGGAATGGCGTGGTAGAAATTCAACAGCGAATGGGGAAGTAGAACCTACTGTATTGATGATGTCCTAGGAATTTGAGGAATGTGAATTTTCATTCTAAACTTGGACACAAATAATGCCATGGTTAAACCATGCCAAGATTTGGACATTTATTTATTTATACAAAATGATCAAGATAAAGTGATGATAGGCCTTAAATGACTTTTCTGATATTCCTGATTATCATTTTGATTTAGTTCAAAATATATTCTACTGGAATTTGCCCTACCTTAGTTTAGCCACTGAATTCTCATGCTAATTAGTAATTTAGTAGTTACATTTGCTCAGTGCCTAGAATTTAAGCACTTTATGATTGTTATCTCTAATGGCAAAACAACTCCCATTTTATTGCGGAAGAAATAAATTCAAAGAGGTTAGTGATTATTCTGAGGGCACATAGCTAGAAAGTGATTGAGCTGTGTTGTGACTATAGGTCTGTTTGACTTTGAAGCTCTTGTTCTTCATATGCCTTTGTTTACTAAACTCCAGTGTTAAGGTCCATGCTGGGCTGGTTGCATGAATATCATCTGGGGAACTTATTAATTCATGTGGATTATCCTGGACCTTCAAAGGGGTTAGAATATAGCAGCCCTTATAAATAAAATGGAGTCTAGTAAGAAAATAGAATATTTTTGTCATGTTTTAAGACATTGACTAGGTGCTACCAAGATGGAGAAGTCTTCCTGTTCTAGGCCTTTGGCAAATCTCAGATTGTATTACTAATCTGGAGGGCAGTTGTTTGCTAAACTGTGTGATGTCCATGTTGACTCTCATGGCTGGCTGTTGTTGCTGCCTGTCAGCTGGGTTAATTGTCCACTGGGATACCTACAGGTTGCTTCTTCATCATGGTAGTCTCAGGATGGTTGGAATTTTTACATGTTGGCTGACTTCTTCCAGTGAGCATCCCAAGATCACCAGGTAGAACCTTCATAGCCTTTCTGATGTAGCCTCAAAATTATGTAGTGCCATTTCCATTGGGTCTCTAAAGTTGACCCAGATTCAAGAGGAGGGAACAAAGATCCCACCTCTTGTTGGGAGGACTTTCAAAGGATTTTTGTGTCATATTTTAAAACCTAGCACAAAGGGTATATATCGATTAATGTGAACATGTAATAGTTTAGTAGTTAAAATACTAAATAGTGCTAGCTGGTGTATAGCTCCTAGGGTATCTGACTCTAGATTATAGTATAATGTATACCGTATTGTATCTGACTCCAGATTGCTCTGGGGAGAGCTTGAAAAAGTGTATGGAAGTTTTCCTTTTGTTCTGAATGGATTACCTTTTGTGGGAATGTGGAGAGAGAAATTTGCGGGTAAAAATGGTTGTTTTGAAAAAAATATTTATCTAACAAAACGAAAGATATTATCTTTTATCTCTTAAAAAATGCAAAATTTTTATAAGTTTGTAGTCTGTGCAGGGAAATGGTGCTTTTCAGAGGTAGAAAAATTGTTGAATCTTTGGTGGTCTTTTCTTTGGGAGTTCTTATAGACTTCAGACTTCAAGTTTTCATGATTATGACTGACCCAGAATTGTTGGAGGAATCCATGATTTCATTTTTATAATCATGCATTGGGAAGAGGGTGAAGCATCTTCCTTTTGCCCCTTTTCTGTATAATTCCACATAAGCAAGGGTTAATATTGTGGAATTTGGAGCTTAAGCTAGATATGTTAGGCAGTCCTTTTCTAACTTGGTCTTTTTTTGCTATATGTTTCTGAATGTCTATCTTTGGGATGTAGTTCTCCAAGTTGCAGAGTAAAGTGGAGACAGCTGAATCACGAGTGTCTGTCCTGGAGTCCATGATTGATGACCTGCAGTGGGATATTGACAAAATTCGAAAGAGGGAACAGCGACTCAACCGACACTTAGCAGAAGTCCTAGAACGGGTCAGTGCTGTTTTATGGCTTGGAGACTAGAATCATTTTAAGGAGTGTTTGCAGGAAGGCTCACCTTGGGACATGGTACTTGAGGAAAAAAACTCATCCTTTGAAGGTACATTGGTTATAGACTAAAATCTTAGAGTCTCTCACTAAAGACTCTTTGTCTTCTCTGTAGGTAAATTCCAAAGGTTATAAGGTGTATGGAGCGGGGAGCAGTCTGTATGGCGGCACAATCACTATCAATGCTCGGAAGGTAAAAACGGTGACTTAGGACATGTTTTGGACTTTATGTCAGCCTTCGTGCTTAGGTACTTAGGATTGTATTCACAAGTGACATCGTGGGGTTTTGCTGAAAGAGCGAATCGGTGAAGATAGGAAGCTTAGAAATGATTTAAGAAGAATACTTATTTATTCTCTATTTTTCTGTTTCTCTCCAGTTTGAGGAAATGAATGCAGAGCTTGAAGAGAACAAAGAGTTAGCTCAGAACCGTCTCTGTGAGCTGGAGAAACTTCGGCAAGACTTTGAGGAGGTCACTACACAAAATGAAAAGCTGAAGGTAGGAATGCATGCCTGAAGGGCAGTCAAATCAGACGTTTTGCTGATCAACTCATGTATATACATAGTTGTGAATCTGCGTATTTATGAGGGATAAGAAAAATGTAGACAAAATCCAACATCCTTTTATGTTAAAACTCTAAACAAATTAGGTGTAGAAGAAGTGTACTTCAGCATAATAAAGGCCATATAAAACAAGCCCGTAGCCAACATTATACCCAATGGCGAAAAGTTGAAAGCTTTTCCTTTGAGATCAGGAACAGGATAAAGATGCCGGCTCTCATTACGTTTGTCCTAGCCAGGATAATTAGGCAAGGATAAGAAATAAAGGCCTGTTAATCAGAAAGGAAGACGTAAAGTTGTTTCTGTTTATAGATGACATGACTTTATGTATAGAAAACCTTACAGGCTCCACAAAAAAACTGTTAGAACTATAAATGAATTCAGTAAAGTTGCAGGCTACAAAATCAACATACAAAAGCAATTGTGTGTCTATATACTAACAACAAACTATACAAAAAAGAAATTAAGAAAACAATCCCATTTATAATAGCATTAAAAAAAAATTGTGAGTAACCTTAACCATGGAAATGAAAGAACTGTACACTGAATGGATAAAGAAACGTGGTGTGTGTATATTTGTGTGTGTGTTTGTGTGTGTGTGTATGTGTGTATGTGCAACAGCATGGATATACCTAGAGGACATTATGCTAACTGAAATAAACCAAGCACGGAAAGGCAAATACTGCATGATCTCACTTACATGTGGGATCTAAAAAAGTCAAACTCTTGGAAGCAGAGTATAGAATGGTGGTTACCGGGGTTGGGGAAATGGGGAGATGTTGGGGAAAAGGTACAAAGTTTTAGTTATGCAGGATGAATAAGGTCTGGCGATGTGTAGCATGGTGACTGTAATTAATACTGTATTGTGTACTTGAAATATGCTAAGAGCAGATCCTAAATGTTCTTGCCACACACAAAAGGGTAACTGTGGTGATGGATTTGTTGATTAGCTGGATTGTGGTAATGATTTCACAGTGTATATGTATAGCAAAACATCACGTTGTATACCCTAAATATGTATAATTTTTTGTTGTTGTTGATTATACCTTAATAAAGCTGGGGGGAACAAGAAAAAATGTTAAGTTTTGTTGATATATCTACTTCTTTATTTACATATTTACTTACTATATATCCCCTGCCTTATCCTGAAAAGGATTTAAAGCAACATATAAAGATATGTAGACTAAATCAAGGTGCTCTAATATAGGAGTTGTTGAGAAAAATGAGAAGTAGGGTAAACTAGGGTGAGGATCCAAAATGCATGAAAAAAGTGGGGCTTGTATACAAGATGTTTGCAGGAGGCGTATATATACTGTGGGAGGGAGGCCATTCACATGTCACTACTTGCCAAAGTGGTTCCACAGATTTGGCTCTGCAGTGTTTTGCTACCAAAACAGAGAAAGAAACACGATCGGTGATCCTGTTGATCTTCAAACCTGCCCAGAAGAGTTTTCCTTCTAGGTTCTTAGGAGAAGAAAAGAGATTCTGGAAGTTTTCCTCACTCCTCTTTTGATCATAGTCATCTCTATTTTATAATTCGTTTCTAGGTTAAATGATATGAATAAAGATGTTTGAACTGAAAAATAACAAAACAAAAACAACCTAAGTTAAATCAGTTAAAAGTATTTGAGTAATTAAAGCAGATAGTTGCTTAGGAGAGGCATAACTATTTTTGATAACCTGTCCATTTTTTTCTCTGTCACTGTTATTAAAGAGAACAAGTTAGTGACTGGGGTCCTCAACTATGTTTTTAAAATAAGTGTCCTGACAAATTTCACTCTTCTGGTGGCTCATTCCACACAGAATGTAAAACACATATCAAAACAATTCTAGGAGGAAAGAATACAGTATATCCAGGTATCATCTCCTAGTTAGTGTAATTTAATTTGGGGGTAGATTTTGTATAACTAGAGCAATGGGTAGATAACTTAATAATCTTTATAAAATTGTCTCTATTGTGTAGGACATCAGTGAGTTCAAAATTTTCCTTCCTGTCTCGCCTCTGGGGCTTCTTCATGCTAGATTCTGCTTCTGACTTTCCTTTGCTTTGGCCCCTCCTAAGGTGGAATTGCGGAGTGCAGTGGAGCAAGTCGTTAAGGAAACTCCAGAATATCGTTGCATGCAGTCACAGTTCTCTGTCCTGTATAATGAGAGCCTACAGTTGAAAGCACACTTGGATGAGGCTCGGACCCTGCTTCATGGCACCAGGGGAACCCACCAGCACCAGGTTGAGCTCATTGAGGTAACAGCCTTGCCTTGTCTTTTGTATGTAAGCTTTCCTGCCTCCTAAATTTTACAGTTTTACTCACTCACGTGCGATTAATCTCTCATTCATTCAGCTGTCATTCATAGAGTGGCTGTAGGTCTTTACTCTGGTAGGTATTGGGCATATAAAGATGAGACAACAGAATTCCTGCCCTCACAGATCTTGTAGTCTGCGGTAGTGGGAGAATAGTATCCATTAGAATGCAATGTGGTTCAATGGCAGCATAGCCAAAAGATGTGATAGATGAGAGCAGAGTGTCTGATTTGACTATGGAAGTTTCCTGATTCCACTTGATAAAGTATGGTATGAATGTTAAGGATAAATACAAGTCTATTGGTAGTTGAAAGTAGGAGAAGAGGAATTCCCAGCATGAGAACAGCATATATAAAGGTATGAGAGAGCATGAGAAATAGTTTAATATGGCTAGAGCTTGCATGTATGGGAGAACATAGTGGATAGAAGCTGCAAAATTACTTGCATGCCTTTATAGCATATGATGGCACCAGTAGATGATTTTTTTAAAAGATAGAAACTTTTATTCATATGTTCATTTCTGTATCTTCCATAGTTTTTAAGGTAATGGTTATAATAGTTGGTCTTTTAATATATGCCTGACAAATGAATACTATTTTACATATGTTTATATACTGTTTTATAGTTTAGTTCTCCAATTAAATTCTAATATTCTCAGAATTGGGGGCCATTTTCTTCAGTTTTTCAGTATCTTGTCAGTTTCCAAATTAGTCTTTTGTAGATATCTGGTTTCATTATGTATAGATTGAACTGGAAATTTTCAGAGTAATCCATTATTGATACATTTTTTCTCTTTTTAGATTCTTCCAGATCAAATTTAGGAGACAGAATAATAGAATATGATGATATTTCTACATTTTAATAAGAATTTTTTATTGGTTCCTTTATCTGTGTGTAGCGAGATGAGGTTAGTCTTCATAAGAAGCTGAGGACTGAAGTAATTCAGCTGGAAGATACATTGGCCCAGGTCCGCAAGGAGTATGAAATGCTGAGGATAGAATTTGAGCAGACCCTTGCTGCCAATGAACAAGCAGGTATAATGATTCTCACTCCATGCTGTAGTTTGCTGTAAATAATTTGAAAGATACAACACAGACCCCAGGGTTTGTAAATGCTGACTTTAACTCAGAAGTCCTGAGTACCTTAAATCCTATAATTCATTTTGGTTCATAGCCTGGGTGTTTGTTTTTTAACTCAAGTTGACCAGTTTTGTTTTCATCTTCTGAGAGGGAATCTTTTCTTTGCTAATTCTCCCTATTTCTGTGCCTCCTGATGTGTTCTGCTCTCTCTGTGCCTTTGCCCTTACCGTGGTTCCTCATAACATTGCTGTTCCTGTGTTTAAGGCCCTATAAACCGGGAGATGCGCCACCTCATCAGTAGCCTCCAGAATCACAATCACCAGCTGAAAGGGGAGGTCCTGAGATATAAGCGGAAATTGAGAGAAGCGCAGTCTGACCTGAACAAGGTAACCAGAAGGAATAGAATAAATATCATTTGCTATTAATGTTGTAAAGCTGTTTTTGAATGAGGTGGGCAATGTGGTTATCATAAGAGATGTTCTTTTCTTTGTTTTCCCAGACACGTCTGCGTAGTGGTAGTGCCCTCCTCCAGTCCCAGTCTAGTACTGAGGACCCTAAGGATGAGCCTGCAGAGCTAAAACCAGATTCTGAGGACTTATCCTCCCAGTCCTCAGCTTCAAAGGCATCTCAGGAGGATGCCAATGAAATCAAATCTAAACGGGATGAAGAAGAGCGAGAACGAGAAAGGAGGGAGAAGGAGAGGGAACGAGAAAGAGAACGGGAGAAGGAGAAGGAGAGAGAACGAGAGAAGCAGAAACTAAAAGAGTCAGAAAAAGAGAGAGATTCTGCTAAGGATAAAGAGAAAGGCAAACATGATGATGGAAGGAAAAAGGAAGCAGAAATTATCAAACAGTTGAAGATTGAACTCAAGTAAGAGCCATATTTAGAGTAACAGTTTCTGACTGAAAAGCTAAGAGAAAAGCTAAGATTAAGACATCATGCATGAAATGTTTGGTTGATGGCATGGCTTATCTGATCGTTGTAATGGTTTAGATTGTACAATTAATTTGGTTTCAAGTCTTATTCAAGTGCACAGCCAAAATGGCCTTCATGGCTGTTTAGTACTTTGATTCAGTGATCAAGTATCAGTAAACCGATGATTGTAGCCTTATTTTCCATGAATCCAAATTAAGGAAAAGGATGTCATGACTGAGGTAACACGTCTGAGAATTATTGGAAATTAACTACTGTTCTTCACTGGATTTGGGGAGATTGCTGATGTTAATCGTAATTCAAATGATACTAAGTGGAGTATTTATGTATCACTGTAACTTGAGTAATATCTGATCTATTTGCCTGAGAGTTAACTGGTTTGTGAATATACCAGATCTTTCTTAGGAGATTTACTCCTATAGACATTGAAACACTAAGATAGACCTTTAACTCAGTGAATTTCTCTATGTCATAACCTTATGCCATTGGCCCTTCTCCTGTATAACCAGTAACTTCTCTGGCAGAATGGCTTACTTCTTGCTCCTTATTTTCTATGGTTGACCCTTTGTTGATATCTGGATTTGAGGGACCACTGTGCTCAAAATGCTTGAACTCCTTTGGTATATAAAAGTATGGTTAAGAGGTTTAATAATTTAATAAGAGGTGAAGTTTTAGTCTTTAGCTGATGGTTAATCAGCTGTCAAATCTAGGATTAACAGTATAGCTCAGACTTTCAAATTTTTCCTTTTTCTTTTTTCTCCCTCTTGAACTCCTTAAGGCATTTTTTTTTTCTTTTCTTTTCTTTTCTTTTTTTTTTTCTGGTGTGGTATCAGAATCATCTGAGTGACTTGTTTAAATACATTTTTGGGCTCCATCCTCAGACCTACTACTGAATCTGAATTACTCAAGGTTGGGGGCCACAGACATTTGCCTATATAACAAGTGTACAAATGTCTGTTTTATAACTTTGTTAGAGGACTTCGTCTGAAGGGAGAAATGATTCATTTTTATACAGCTTACTTTTCTGTACTTTCTTAGCTTATCCAAAAGTCTTTTGATAGTCTCTGCAAAATTTTTTCTGTTAGGTGTGATGTGAAATGTAAAATGAAACTGTTTTTAAAATGTTCTGCTCAATCAAAATTCCCTTGCTCTGATGACCTTTATTTTCTTATTACATTGTTCTCCTCCTTGTACTATGCCTGTCATAGGAAGGCACAAGAGAGCCAAAAGGAGATGAAACTATTGCTGGATATGTACCGCTCTGCCCCAAAGGAACAGAGAGACAAAGTTCAGCTGATGGCAGCTGAGAAGAAGTCTAAGGCAGAGGTATTCTAGTCTGCTATTACCTGTCCTTCTGGTTAAAATCTTCATTTGTGGGATTTTCCTTCATACTTGCCAAGGATATAATTTCTTTCTTTATCTTTAAAATTAGTGTTTAAGTGCAACATTTTCTGCCTTTTAAAAGACTATCTAAAGTAGAGATTTTAAAACTCTCCATAGGATGGTAAAATATATCTGAATTACTGGGGTTATCAGTAGGCTTTTCAAAGTATTCCTTGTTTTTCCTATGTAATTCATTGCTACAGAGATAATCTTTTTCATTACTTTTGGGAGGAATGTCTTATGCTCTTAAAATTTTGAGGCCTAAAAAAAGAATGAGAACCACTATTCTAAAGAAAGGAACCTGTGCACTTCTCAAAAATGTTGCGTATAGAAGCATGCCATAGTGGAATGGAGTGATGTTAAAACATACGTTGCTATGTGATGCTTTAGTATGTTGTGTATCTTGTTCTATAATTCTGTAAAGATTCTTTTGGTATTACGGACCCTCCATCTTTGCACAGTATTAATTGATTTTTGAAAATGTATTACAACTTTTTATTTTTATGCAATTTTTCTCCTCCTATAGTTGGAAGATCTAAGGCAAAGACTCAAGGATCTGGAAGATAAAGAGAAGAAAGAGAACAAGAAAATGGCTGATGAGGATGCCTTGAGGAAGATCCGGGCAGTGGAGGAGCAGATAGAATACCTACAGAAGAAGCTAGCCATGGCCAAGCAGGTGGACACACTTTCTTTATTTAATTGACTTTTTGAGTAAACGTTACTTGACAATAAGTTACTGCCAGTAAAATTTGCTTTTTTATTTTGGTTTTTTTTTTGATTAATATGTGTTTTTCCTTTTTGTGTGTGTGTTTTAATTCTTACCTTCGAGTCTTTAATATTTCTATTATTTTGTTTTGTGTGTTTGCGAGGCAGGAAATTTACTGTTATTTAAATGGACATTTATTGAAGATCTGGTCTTTCTTTGCTGACCTGAAATTAAGGGTTATAATGAATATAAAATGAAAAATAAGATGTAAGATTTTATATACATTATGATTACAAATATATGAAACTAAGAAAACTGTGCTTATAAATATATATTATATATTTCTATGTAGTACATATACTACATAGAAAAACTGTGCTTATAAATATGTGATTTATATATAATAAGGATATAATATATTAACCAATATAGTACATATTGATTAAGCAGTATGTTAACTATGGCTCTTGCGGTCATAGAACTACAGAGATTGTTCTCTTCCTCGTAATGAATATGTATTTATTTTTAAATCCCAGTGAATTTTTATTAACGTTCAATAATATAGATACTGAAAATACTTGGAAAAACCATATATGTGTTCTCTGTTAGTACACCTTCATTGTTTCTAAGAAATAGCAAAATAACAGTGAGATGGAGTAGGTTTAATTGTAAGTTGATCATGAAGTGCCTTGAAAAGAACTTCATTAGATCCTATACACATTCCTTTTGTTAAAAAGTATAATTTTGGGCCAGGCGCGGTGGCTCCTGCCTGTAATCCCAGCACTTTGGAGGCTGAGGTGGGTGGATCACCTGAAGTCAGGGGTTCAAGACCAGCCTGACCAACATGGAGAAACCCGTCTCTCTTTAAAAAAATACAAAATTAGCTGGGCGTGGTGGCGCATGCCTGTCATCCCAACTACTTGGGAGGCTGAGGCAGGAGAATCGCTGGAACCTGGGAGCAGAGGTTGCAGTGAGCCGAGATCACGCCATTGCACTCCAGCCTGGGCAATAAGAGCAAAACTCCGTTTCAAAGAAAAAGTATAATTTTGACTTTTCTTAAATCTGGTAATTGCCACTTTTTTTTTTTCTTCCCTCTCTCAAGGTAGTTATCAGGAAATTGTACTATTATGGGTTCTAGAACAAGTAAAAAGAAAGACACTGTTCTTGTATAGGACGACTCACTATCTTAAAAATGTTCAGTCTTTCTAAGTTTATGTATTAATGTAATGTGATCTCATGCAAGTGCTTTTTTTAAGTTATGCTTTTGTTTATTTTGGTACTAGACAAACTGGTTTTAAAGTACATGTGGAAAAGTAAACAAGAGTAACAAGAGAAATTGAAAAAGAACAGCTCTGGGGTCTCTTCCATATGTTAAAACATAAAGTTTCTGTAGGTAAAATGGCTTGGGACTACTAGACAGACTATTAGAACTGAATAGAAACTTGAGAAACAGATGAAAGTACACATGATATTTATTATATGCTAAATACATAATTTAAAATCAGTGGGGAAGAGAAAAACTGACGTGATGGGACAAAAGTAAAAAAAAAAAAATTAGAAAAAAGTTGGATACATATTTGAATGCTCTACACTAGGATGATTTCCAAATGGATCATAGATATGATATTTTAAAAAATGCATCCATCAAAAAGCTAGAACACCTTTAAATTCTTTTCTAATTTGGAGTAGAGACCTTTCTATGAATAAAAGGCTGGAAAATATGAACAAAAAATTGGTAATTTTGAATTATTTTTTAAAATGCTACAAAACTTCTACATTGCAAAAAACACTGTTAGCAAAGCCAAAAGATTAAATGACAAAAAGTAAAAAATATTTTTAACTCTTATTACAAAGAAGGCTTATCTGATACAAAAAAAAAAAAACCTCTCCAAAATAGGGGAAAAAGACTCAAGAATCCAATGAAAGAATAGGCAAAAGAAATGAATAGGTTATAGAAAGAATGCAAGTGGTTTTAACCACATGGAAAGATGCTCAGTCTCGCTTATAATGAGATAGATATAAAGTAAAGCTATTATTAGATACCAGTCTTCACCTATCAGATTGTTACAAGGCTTTAGATGTTTGCACCTGTTGGAAATCCTGTAGATCCAGTATTCTAATTGCAGAAAAGCATGAGAAAATGTGAGAAGTTATGATGGAAATACTCTTAACCAATTGCTGCTTGATCTGTTTGTCTAGATTAAGGTAAATACAATTATTGTCTGCTTTAACTGACTTTGCGTACAGGTCAACTAATAAGTATCAGACCAACAATTGGTGCCGATGACTTCAGATAATAGAGCTTTTGTATGCCTAATGACAAAACACAGCTTCTTAAAACTCTGTCACTAAATTAATTTATATCTAAGTGAACAGTGGGAAAGTTTAGTTTCCGGTGCTCATCCCCTGAAGTTGAAAGATTCTTCTAAAATGAAATCTCTTCCTCCATCCTTTAGGAAGAAGAAGCACTCCTCTCTGAGATGGATGTCACAGGCCAGGCCTTTGAAGACATGCAGGAGCAAAATATCCGTTTGATGCAGCAATTGCGGGAGAAGGATGATGCAAATTTCAAGCTCATGTCAGAGCGTATCAAGTCCAATCAGATCCATAAATTGCTTAAAGAAGAGAAGGAGGAGCTGGCAGACCAGGTTTTGACTCTGAAGACTCAGGTAATTAGGATGAGTAGAACTTTCTATTCTGTTGAAATAGGGTGCTTTCTACATGACGATACAAATTAAAGAATGATTATTGTGGCATTTTTTTGTGATGGAAAAAAATTTGAAAACTAAATGTTCATTATTAGGGTATTGGTAAATAAATTATACATCTCTACTGTTATTCCTGCAAAAGAGTACAGTGTAGCTGTCAAATATGGATCTGCTAATATGGAAACATGTCTGAAATAAAATCAACTGACTTATTTTGTTACCCTTTTTGCATTAAAGTGTATGTTTAGTTGTGTGGCTGTGCTGTGTATTTTAAAAATTTCTGGAAGGCTGCATGAGTAACTGTTAGAATCGTTATTTCTGGATATTGGGATGAGTTGTGGGTGAGGTTAGGAGGTATGTGTGATTTTACTTTTTTTTTTTTTTTTTAAATTTCCATAGGTTTTGGGGAACAGGTGGTGTTTGGTTACATGAATAAGTTCTTTAGTGGTGATACCAAGATTTTGGTGCACCCATAACCCAAGCAGTGTACATTGTACCCAATGTGTAGTCTTTTGTCCCTTACCTTCCTCTGCCAAGTCCCCACAGTTTATTGTATAATTCTCATGCCTTTGCATCCTCATAGCTTAGCTCCTACTTACGAGTAAGAACATACAATGTTTGGTTTTCCATTCCTGAGTTACTTCACTTAGAATATTGGTCTCCAATTCCATCCATATTGCTGCAAATGCCATTATTTTGTTCCTTCTTATGACTGAGTAGTATTCCATGGTGTGACTTTTCCTCTAGGTAGATACCTGGAAGTGGGATTGCTGAATCAAGTGGTAGATCTACTTTTAGTTCATTAAGTCATCTCCGTACTGTTTTCCATAGTAGTTGTACTAGTTTACATTCCCACCAATAGTGTAAAAGTGTTCCCTTTTCATCATATCCATGCCAACACCTATTATTTTTTGATTATGGCCATTCCTGCAAAGTGAGGTGGTATTGCACTGTGGTTTTGATTTACAGTTCCCTGATAGTTAATGATGTTGAGCATTTTTCTTATGTTTGTTGGCCATTTGTATATTTTCTTTTGAGAATTGTATATTCATGTCTTTAGCCCACTTTTTGGTGGGATTGTTTGTTTTGTTCTTGCTGATTTGTTTGAGTTCCTTGTAGATACTGGATGTTAGTCCTTTGTTGGATGTATAGATTTTTTTCTGCCACTCTATGGGTTGTCTGTTTACTCTGCTGATTATTTCTTTTGCTGTGCAGAAGCTTTTTTGTTTAATTAATTTTCATCTATTTATTGTTTCTTTTGTTGCATTTGCTTTTGGGTTCTTGGTCATGAAGTCTTTGCCTAAGCCAGTGTCTAGAAAGGTTTTTCCAATGTTGCCTTCTAGAATTTTTATGGTTTCAGGTCTTAGATTTAAATCTGTGACCCATCTTGAGTTGATTTTTGTATAAGGTGAGAGATAAGGATCCAGGATCCAGTTCCATTTTTCTACATGTGGCTTGCCAATTATCACACCACCATTTGTTGAATAGGGTATCCCTTCCCACTTTATATTTTTGTTTGGTTTGTCAAAAATCAGTTGCCTTTATGTATTTGGCTTTATTTCTGGGTTCTCTATTCTGTTTCATTGGTTTATATACCTATTTTTATACTAGTACCATGCTGTTTTTGTGACTGTGGGTTTTTTTTTTTCCTTTTTTTTTTTTTTTTGACACAGAGTCTTGCTCTGTTGCCCGGACTGGAATGCAGTGGCGCGATCTTGGCTCCCTGCAAGCTCCACCTCCTGGGTTCATGCCATTCTCCTGCCCCAGCCTCCCGAGTAGCTGGGACTACAGGCGCCCGCCACCACGCCCGGCTAATTTTTTGTATTTTTAGCAGAGACGGGGTTTCACTGTGTTAGCCAGGATGGTCTCAATCTCCTGACCTCGTGATCTACCTGCCTCGGCCTCCCAAAGTGCTGGGATTACAGGTGTGAGCCACTGCACCTGGCTGTGACTATTTCTTTATAGTATAGTTTGAAGTCAGGTAATGTGATGCCTCCAGATTTGTTCATTTTGCCTAGTCTTGCTTTGGCTATACGTGCTCTTTTTTAGTTCCATATGCATTTTAGGATTGTTTTTTCTAGTTCCTTGAAGAATGATGTTGGCATTTTGATGGGAATTGCATTTAATTTGTAGATTGGTTTTGGCAGTATGGTAATTTTCACAATATTGATTCTACCTATCCATGAGCATGGGATGTATTTCCATTTGTTTGTGTCATCTATGATTTCTTTCAGCAGTGTTTTGTAATTTTTCTTGTCAAGATCTCTCATGTTCTTGGTTAAGTATATTCCTAAATATTTTATTTATTTTTTTTTGCAGCTATTGTCAAAGGGGTTGAGTTCTTGATATGATTCTCAATTTGGTTGCTGTTGGTGTTTAGCAGAGCTCTGATTTGTGCACATTAATTTTGTATGCTGAAGCTTTGCTGAATGCATTTATCAGTTCTAGCAGCTTTTTGGATGAGTCTTTAGGGTTCTCTAGGTATATGATAATGTGATCAGCAAACAGTGACAGTTTGACTTCCTCATTACCAATTTGGATGCCTTTTATTTCTTTCTCTTGTCTGATTGCTGTGGCTAGGACTTCCAGTACCATGTTGAATGGAAGTGGTGAGAGTAACATCTGTGTCTTGTTCCGGTTCTCAGGGGGAATGCTTTCAACTTTTCCTTGTTCAGTATAATGTTGGTTGTGGGATTATCATAGATGGCTTTTATTACCTTAAGATATGTCCCTTCTATGCTGATTTTGCTGAGGATTTTAATCATAAAAGGATGCTGGATTTTGTCAAATGCTTTTTCTGCATCTATTGAGATGATCCTGTGATTTTTGTTTTTAATTCTGTTTATATGGTGTATCACATTTATTGACTTGTGGATGTCAAACCACCCCTGCATCCCTGGTATGAGACCCACTTGATCATGGTGGACTATCTTTTTGATATGCTTTTTGAAGGTGGCATGAGAAACTGTTAGAATGGTTACCTCCACATATTGGGATGAGTTGTGGGTGAGGTTAGGAGGTGGGTGTTTGTGATTTTACTTTTTACACTTTAATATTGTTTGATTCTCCTTTGTGCATTAATTTCATAAAAGACACTTTTAGAATGGCTAGCTGTTCTGAAGGGAATACTCTTGGACTTTTGTTTGAGTTCAATTTATATGCTGTAGTATGAATTACCGGGTTTTAAGCATTAGCATGTGATACTCTCTATTTTTGGCAATTTGGAAAAGAATCTTTTCAGTCATTTTTCAGACTCTTATTTGAATCTTCCACAATATTTTATATTAAAAGTAAAGCTTTCAGTTATCATAGTCTTGATGTATTTTGAAGGGTTCATGGGCAAAATCAGTAATAGTTTGAGATTTCTAACATTGTATTTTGTTGGCTTAAAGATTAACAGAATAGTTTTTTTTGTTTGTTTGTTTTTTAACTTTTCATTTGTGTTAAAATCTGATTTTCTGTTCAAAGGTTGATGCCCAGCTACAGGTAGTAAGGAAACTGGAGGAGAAGGAGCATCTGTTACAGAGCAACATTGGCACAGGAGAGAAAGAGCTGGGTCTTAGGACCCAAGCCTTAGAGATGAATAAGCGCAAGGTATGATTGATTAATCTAATGATAGTCTCAGCGGAACAAATAAGTATAACACTGTTGAAATTATAAGTTTGCTTTATTCTGTCAACTTTGGCTAACATTTTGCCTCACTGGGAATAAGAGACGATACAATGGTGTTACTTGTTTGTACATCCTATGTAGGCAATGGAGGCAGCCCAGCTTGCAGATGACCTCAAAGCACAACTGGAGTTGGCTCAGAAGAAGCTACATGATTTTCAGGATGAGATCGTGGAGAACAGTGTTACCAAAGAAAAGGACATGTTCAATTTCAAACGAGCCCAGGTAAAAGCAGTTGTCTTTTCTTGTCACCTTTTAGGTGTTTTCTGAGGTCAGAAGTGACTCATATCATGAAAGAATCATTAGTCCAGTGTATGCCATTTCCTGCTGGACTTGAGGGAGTTTGTTAAGGGAAGAGAGTAAATGTTTTCTTCACTGCCATATCCTCAGACCCTTTTATGGTAACTTGTACCTAGTAGGCACAAAATAAATATTTGTTAAATTAATGAATTAGTAAATTGTTAAAGAAGTAGCAGGATAGCAGCAGTAGAGGATTTTCAAGTTCTCCTATAATGTCTCTATTTTTGTCATTTCAGCTGTTTCTCATGATGTCTTTCTGTCCTTATCCATAAATCTGAGTTATTTTAAACCAGTCAACCTTCAGCTTAAAACTAGTTACCATAAAACAAAGTGGACTATCCTCTAAACTCTTCTTAGATGTGTTTTCACAGGTCTGAATTGGTAATAGTTAGATGCAATTCTAATTTGAGGATACGATATGGTTGCCTGTTCTGAAACAAAAGAAAATAGTCTGCCATTTGCAGTTCTCTACATTTCTACAAGAGAATTGGACATAAAAGGACAGAAAGTCCTCTCTTTTCACAGCAGAAAACTCAAGTTAGAGCTATTATTTTTCTCAAAAATGGCAGACTTGGATAAGTGTGTCTAATAGGTGTGCTATCCTACCACAGGAGGACATCTCTAGACTTCGCAGGAAGCTGGAGACCACAAAGAAACCAGACAATGTACCCAAGTGTGATGAGATTCTGATGGAAGAGATTAAGGATTACAAGGTTAGAAAAAATGCCTCAGTGATTTGTTTTTTGTCAAGGCTTTAAGTGGCGTAATAGACTGGGAGAATAATTTACATGATGGTAACCAGAGAATGGTTTATTTTGGCAGATTGGGGGAAATGATGCTCTCTTTTTTTAGTGCCTTGTGGGTTCTCTTCTTGGTTGTGTACTATATGAGTGCCATTTGGATCATAAACTTTCATGATTGCTCAAACTCTGACATCTTTTCTTTTTAGGCACGCTTGACCTGTCCGTGCTGTAACATGCGTAAAAAGGATGCTGTTCTTACTAAGTGTTTTCATGTCTTCTGCTTTGAGTGTGTGAAGACACGCTATGACACCCGCCAGCGCAAATGTCCCAAGTGTAATGCTGCTTTTGGTGCCAATGATTTTCATCGCATCTACATTGGTTGATCTAAGTCAAGAGAAGAAGAGGAGCTGGCTAGTCAGGAACTTATTCATTAACCACCAAACCTCTACCTCTTCTCTCCTTGACTGTCACCTGTAGGACAGTTTATCAGTCAACTACCTTTCCTCTACAGACTTTACTTCCAGGTTCTCCTCTTCAATAGCTGGATGACTTTAGCAGAAAGGACTGGTAAATACAAGCCTTGGGTTTCAGAATGAATTAGAAACAAACAACTCTTATTGGCTTCCCTCCCAGCTTTGTTTATTTCCTGCTTTTAGACTTTTCAATGTTTTCTTTTTCCAGCCCACTGTATAAACTTGGATTGTCCATTCCTCCTGAAGAAATCAAGTTGGTATTTTTGATATGGAGAAGGGAACAAAAGTGGAAACATGGCTACTTTTGGGGAGTGATGTTTTAAAAAATAAGTTGTCTATGGGCACAAAGTTTTCTTCATTTGTGTAGCAAACTTTTTGTGAATGTGGATTACAAAATGGTATAATTGTGCTACTCTCCCCTGGGTGGTTTGCAGCCCTAATGAAATTATGTCTAGGATGATTCAGTCCATTTCCCATTTACTAGCAGAGTAACTTGTTAAGATCAGCTGACTTTCTTGTTAAAGTTATTTAAGTTTTGAATGCTCTACTACTTCAAGTCTGTAAGTTTCTTGAGGCTAGAATAATTTTAAATAATATGACCCTTTGTCTTCTGATGAAATAAAGATTGAAGAGGGTGAGTCAGGACTGAGCTGGTGAAGAAATCTTCTGGGTATTCTGGGAATTTGATACAGAGAGAACTTGGTGAACTATGAATTACTCTCAGTCTCCTTTTTACAGGGGTGGTTGTGATCCCTCTTTTCCAGAAAATTCCGTGGAATGTTTCTGTAGGACTTTTTTCTCCACAAGCTTGAATTAAAGCAGGATTCAGTTTGCATTTGTGTTTATGATTTTTCTTTGAAACTTTTGTCTTTATTATTACAAGTTGATTTTATACCTGCAGTTCTAGAATTGAATTCTCTTGCATGGAAATAATCAGCTTAGATTAAGAGGTTGGCCTTGTTTAGAGTATTTAGATCTTTGCTTAATTGAAGCACTTTTCTCCTAGTTCTTTTATTGAGTCTATTCTGTGGAAAAATAATGCCTAAAAGATTAGTTTATTTGACTACTCAGTTATCTTTCATAGTTCATTATGTGGGGTAAGAGACTATAAATTGTTTTTAGGGGGAGCATATTGCTGCCTGTAGCTTTAGGGTGAGAGTTCTTGCATTATGTGGTGGTGGCTTTTTCTTTTCTTTTCTTTTCTTTTCTTTTCTTTTCTTTTTTTTGAGATGGAATTTTGTTCTTGTCGCCCAGGCTGGAGTACAGTGGCACAATCTTGGCTCACTGCAACCTCTGCCTCCTGGGTCCAGGTGATTCTCCTGCCTCAGCCTCCTGAGTAGCTGGGATTACAGGTGCTCACCACCATGTCTGGCTAATTTTTGTAATTTTAGCAGAGATGGGGTTTTACCATGTTAGCCAGGCTGGTCTCAAACTCCTGACCTCAGGTGATCCGCTTTCCTCGGCCTCCCAAAGTGTTGGGATTTTAGGTGTGAGCCACCATGCCCAGATGCATTACGTTTTATAGTAACCAGCATACCAGAGGTTTTATAAATCTCTGGCAAGGGGTTGTGTAAAGTGGATCCCTCTTGATCACCACCTGTCCTAGAAGACAGGTAAGAGCAAATTCTGTGTCCTTTTGTGGTCACCAGCTATAATCAACATGATTTGCACTGAATTCCACAAAGTCATGTGGTAGGAATTAAGCAATGAATCTAACTAGAGAATCTTACTAGGTCATCAAGAGAGGTTATGGGTCCCTTGACCCCCTGCTCAGCAAACACCCTCACCCCCACAGAACCATCATGACAAGATTAATTCCTGCTTCTGGACACAGTGAGTTTTCATTTATTAATAGGACACTTTCACCTTGCTTCTTGCTCTTCTTATAGGGTAAGTTTGAGCATAACTTTGTTGGTTGGGTGCAGATATACTGCTTGGTCAACAGGTGGTTTGGGCTTGGCTGTTGGCTGTTTGTGACAATTGACTGAGAAAGTCAGCTGCCCAGCACCAGGGGACCATAGATCCTGTGGAATGTTGTGGAGGAAACCACTAGCCCCATGGGAAGTTGGATTTAGAGGAAGTTCCTCTAGTTGAGATGAGCAGGGAGCCCCTGATCCCCACTGGCTTGAGGTTGTGGCAACACAAGTTGAGCTCTCAAAGTCATTTTCAGATAATAACCAAAAATGATGGTGATTTTTTGGCAATTGGCTTCTCTCACTGCAGAAGAAGTCAATG
Source organism: Piliocolobus tephrosceles (assembly GCF_002776525.5). Classification (NCBI taxonomy): domain Eukaryota; kingdom Metazoa; phylum Chordata; class Mammalia; order Primates; family Cercopithecidae; genus Piliocolobus; species Piliocolobus tephrosceles. Next base: position 37,488,037 of record NC_045447.1, on the reverse strand, counting down.
AATGGGCTTCAGGAATACTCCCAAACTGCATACCAAATTTTATTTGTATTGTATGTACATTATTCATAGCTTTTTTAGATCCTAGTTAGCAATCACAGCCCTTGATCCATACAAACTTTAAAGGGTAATTTCTTTAAGGTAATGCTCATAAATGCCAATTTCAAAGATTATTGTAGAAGTCCTAGAGACTTCTCATTTCTTAAAAACACTTCAGGCTGGGTGCAGTTGCTCATGCCTATAATCCGAGCAGTTCGGGAGGCTGAGACAGGAGGATCGCTTGAGCCCTGGAGTTTGAGACCAGCCCAGGCAACATAGAGAGACCCTGTCTCTACAAAAAATTTCAAAAATTAGCTGGCTGTGGTGATGCATACCTTTAGTCCCCGCTACTTGAAAGACTGCAGCAGGAGAATAGCTTGAGCACTGGAGGCTAAGTCTGCTGTGAGCTGTGATTATGCCATGCACTCCTGCCTGGGTGACACGGTGAGACCCTGTCTCAAAAACAAAAACCATTTCAGATTTTCTAGGGGTGGTCTCTCTGTCTCTTTTTTTCTTCCTTTTATTGTTACCTTGGAAATTTCTTAGTGATTTTGACCAAAGTCAGATGTGCTCTGAGGCATCCATCTTAACTACATGGCTTGGATCTTACCTTCTTAATTACTATAGGGATCTTTTTCAAAGGTATTGAACTATTTCTGCAATTGTATTCTTACATGAATTTCCATTGCGATTCCTTTTCCTTTTTCTCTGTCGAGATCCATAGGCTTCCTTGTTCTTCAAGGGCCGGAATTCAATGCACATAGTTTAATGTACATGCCACTAGAGTGATGAGTGTGATTTGATTTTGTGAAGGTTCTAGACAGTAAATGATCATCAGTCTTCTAAACCTACTGGGATGGTGATTTTTACTCTTGCAGGAAGCATATGCTGCTCTCATCTTTATTCCCATTGTCATTTGCTAGGGTGTGGAATGCCTTTACATTTTGTTCTTTGAGGATTTATCTGAGGACTGCCAGATAAACCCCAGTCCCAGTGGATCTACAGAAAAGTTTTGATTACTCATTATTGCAGAAGTCTACTTGACTGATGATAAGACAGATACGCTGAGATTAGTAGAAAAATGGTGGATTATGTGTAGGTTGGATTGGGTTCGCACAATAGGAAACCCCTGGCATAGAAATACTTACAAATTTTCTAGATCTTAAAAGTTTGGAAATACTTAAAAAGTTGTACTATCAGAAAGAACGAGCGTTACCTTCTGGGATTCCTGCCCATGTTTAGTCTGTTCCAAACGTTAGCTATTAAGGTCTTATTTATAGCCTACTTCTCAATTACTAAAGGACATGGAAAGGACAATGTCTTAACAGTCTAATCCCTAAATATCTAGCAGAGGCACATAATAGTCAGTAAAGGTTTTCATGATTAAGTTAATTCTGCTTCATGCTTCTGCTGCCAAATCTTCAGAAGTCTGTTTTACTGGGCCAAAGTGTGATTCAAACCTTATTACTCTTTCTTTTTTTTCACCCCCTAAGTAGAAACAATCTTTTCTTATATATTGAAGTAACCCTTCAAATTTGTATTATCCAAAAATATATGACTACAGTTTTAATTTATTTTGTGGTAATAAAAGGAATTATTATGAATTCTAAAACTAACACTTCTGTAGTGGCAACCCATGATAGCTGAGACTTCGCTTACTGCAAGGCACACATGATAACCACTACACTATGAAAACCTGCATAAAGGCTTCATTTATTGTAAGTTAATCTTTTTTTTTTTTTTTTTCTGGGAAGCTATATTCACATTAATATAATAATAATATGCTCTGAGGATATTAAAGCTGAAAGAGAACTCAGACCATGTCCTTATTCTAGAAGTGAGGAAATAGGTTCCAGGGCCACTCAGTTTAGCCACAGGATTGACATGCTACTATGAGAGCTCCATTGTTCTTTTATCCTAATTGGAGACCTGTGCTAATAGAGTACTTGCCATCAGGTAGATAATAAGTGAAAATACTTTCTGAGTCATTTTGAAGTCTTCTAAAGACTTACATATACCTACTGTACTTATCCTTGATCATTCTAATCTAACTAGACTCTTTGCCTGGATTAGAACTGCATTTTGTTTCTGAATTCACTGAGTTCCTTTAGCACCTTGTTGTAGAGTAGAATTGAATCAAGGGATCTTAGATTTCTTCCTGCTCTCCCAATCATATGCATTTGCTGAGTGCTTATTGTGACTCCAGGCATTGTATTAAATATATTTCTCATGAAGTCCGACTTGCCTGGGTATGGTGCTACTAGTTACTAGCAAGTTACTTCATGTCCCTATGCTTCAGTTTCTTCATTTATAAAATAATAACTACCTCATAGGGTTGTATGGAGGATGAAATGAATCATTATACAGGAGACATTCAGCACAGTGCCTGGCACCTAGTAAATGCTCAGCAAATACTAACTTTTATTATTGTTGAGCAAATAAAGAAATTGATTGATCAACTTTTGTTACCATCTACATTTTCTTCCTATTTCTGGGGGTGGGGTGGAGGGGACACTGACATCTTCCCTGAAATCTAAGACACATGTTTATCCATGTCTGTCTATCTCTAGTCTGCCTGTCCTGGTAAATGATGTCATGACCAACTCATTCCAAAACTTCAAAAAGTTAACTTAATCTGTTCACTGTCCTACAACTAAAATGCATGGGAGTGACATCCAGCTCCACCTAGTGGTGAGGATCCTGTTCTTTTACTAGTTTTCTCTTCACCTTAAAATCCTTTAGTGGTTCCTGTAGTCTTCGGGACACAAATCCAATTTAGCACAAGTGATCTTGCCTCTGCTTTTCTCTTTCCAGTTCGTATAGTTTGTCATCCACCTGAAACTGCGTGTTTCTGTTATACGAAATGATTTGAAGGTCCCAGTTTCTTGATTGCCAGGGTTTCCCAAATTTGGAATTTTGTACATGGTTGCTTTTACTTCAGTTGCCTGTTACCCTCCACCCTGTCTCTTCACCTCACACACCTACACCCACATGCACACGCACACACACTGTCTTCTTTGCTCCAATAGCACCCGATGTGCATTTCTTTATTAGAGTACACACCATAATATGTTGTCAGCTTGTGTCCTTTCATTACACTGAGCTCTGTGGGATCAGAATCTGCTCTTTGTATCTGTCTGTTTCCAGCAACTAGCCCCAATGCCTAGGTACAAATAGGCATCCAGAATCTGAATGATTGAGTGATGCAGAAACATCCTTAGGTAAGTAGGTAGTTGAATTAAGTTATAGTGGGTTTACATTTTCATGAAATTTGATTGTTTCTATTGTGAAAGAATATGTGTGAAGAAGGCAACAGGCTAGCAGATTCATGAAGGCAAATTTGCCTGCAGCTAAAACTGCTTGGGTTATCAGAAACTGCCAGTTTATCTGGGACTGCAGGCCTGCTGTAATTGTGAACTATGTTCGCATCAGTTCTTGGTTGGGCTAGAAAGCAGAAAGAAAAGATGCTGAAATGCTGTTTTTATGAGATATAGGTATTACAGTGTTAAGTGGACCAATGAAGGTGCAGTTATACTATCCACTTCCCTCTCTGTTCTGTGGAGCTAGGGGCCGGGCTGAGGCATGGGAAAGAAGCAATAAGGCAGAAAGACTAAAAGGGGATTCAAGGAAGAATAGAAAATTGTGAGGCAGTGACCAGAATCCTGTATGGTTGTACTAATCTCTGTTACTATTACTAGTTCTGCAACCTTGGGCAAGTTTCATAGTTTCTCTGACTCTTGTTTTGTTTTTTTTTTTTTTGTTTTTTTTTGAGACGGAGTCTTGCTCTGTCGCCTAGGCTGGAGTGCAGTGGCCGGATGTCAGCTCACTGCAAGCTCCGCCTCCCGGGTTCACGCCATTCTCCTGTCTCAGCCTCCCGAGTAGCTGGGACCACAGGCGCCCGCCACCTCGCCAGGCTAATTTTTTTGTACTTTTAGTAGAGACGGGGTTTCACCGTGTTAGCCAGGATGGTCTTGATCTCCTGACCTCGTGATCCGCCCTCTCGGCCTCCCAAAGTGCTGGGATTACAGGCGTGAGCCACCATGCCCAGCCCAACTCTTGTGTTTTTATCTGTAAACTGGAGGTCCCACTTACCTACTTAAGACTACGTCTATAGTGTCTGTCTTGGGGGTTGTTAAGATTAAATGAGATCATGGTTTATAGTAAGTACCCAATATATGTTAGTTATTATAGTATTACCTGTTTATAGGTTGTAAAAACCTATAAACTTTGGGAGGCCGAGGTGGGTGGATCACGAGGTAAAGAGATCGATACCATCCTGGCCAACATGGTGAAACCCCGTCTCTACTAAAAAAAATACAAAAAATTAGCCGGACGTGGTGGCAAGCGCCTGTAGTCCCAGCTACTCGGGAGGCTGAGGTAGGAGAATCGCTTGAACCCAGGAGGCAGAGGTTGCAGTGAGCCGAGATCGCACCACTGCACTCCAGCCTGGCAACAGAGCGAGACTCCATCTCAAAAAAAAAAAAAAAAAGTCAGAAGTTGGGGACCATACCTATCTCTTCACTGTTGTGTCTCCAGCACTTGGCACCTACATGGAAGCTGTTTAGCAGATGTTTGTCGAATTACTAATAAGGGTGATCAGTACAGGATTTTAGAGACCTCTGAACTTGTGCTTTTTCCTAGAAGGTCTATCTCAGATGAAGCCATTTCATGATGCCTGAACTCTGAGTTTTCTCAGTATATCTTGTGTTTCTTCTTTGAACTATAGCAAGGAAACAAACATAAATCATAGCATTAACGGGTCTCCTGTTAAGAAGGAACTGGTATCATGTCAACATTTGAGTCTCCAAAGATAAAGCCAGCAGTACATCCAATAGTGAAGTTTCTATCTGAACATTTATTCCACAGTCATAGAAACTGAAGATGGAAAAGACCTGAGGACATCTAATCCATCCATGTGATTGTACAAGAAAAGTGGCTGGAGCAAAACAGCCCGTTCACTTCATGCTCACAAGACAGCATTTCCGTTCTTCCTGGAGCGGAGCGATTGCAAACACATTAAAATGAAGACACAATGCAAATACTCTTCACAAACCTTAAGAAAATACTTATAAGTACATTATTTTCATAAAATGATTAGTAACTAAACTCAAAAAGAGTGAGGGAATCCTGGATTAGATGGGTAGTTTAGGTGGGTAAAGAAAGGAATAACTAAACAGTATAGATACTAAAGTAGTGTTAATGCCTAGAAAGCAATTTCTGAAGAACTGGATGGGTTTTCTGTTTTTCCTATCAAAAATATGAGTTGGGAGAAAAAGGCTCTAAAGTAATTTCCTTCCCCTTTTTTCTTTACCCACACCAAGGAAGTACTTAACTTGCTCTAAGGCTGTAACAGACACAGCACCAACACTGACAAGTCTGTTACCCAGATGATAAGGTCTGTTCTGCTGGGCACTTGCTCCACTTACCACTTCTCTGGCTGGAAGGGAAGCAGCAGCTCCTGATAGGGTTTGTGCAATAGCAAGATTCATGAATGACGGAGAGTGATCTCCAGGCACATTAAAGACCTCGACTGCTTGGGTCCGTGTGGCTGCCTCACTTGGCTGTCCTGGTTATTCTTCCAACTTGTTTTTAAATTTTGGGAGATTCTGCTTTCTCCTGTACCTGGAATACACCCTCTGGGGCCTTTATTCTTTTTTTTTTTTTTTTTTTTGAGACGGAGTCTTGCTCTGCCGCCCAGGCTGGAGTGCAGTGGCCGGATCTAAGCTCACTGCAAGCTCCGCCTCCCGGGTTCATGCCATTCTCCTGTCTCAGCCTCCTGAGTAGCTGGGACTACAGGCGCCCGCCTCGTCGCCCGGCAGTTTTTTGTATTTTCTATTAGAGACGGGGTTTCACCGTATTAGCCAGGGTGGTCTTGATCTCCTGACCTCGTGATCCGCCCATCTCGGCCTCCCAAAGTGCTGGGATTACAGGCTTGAGCCACCACGCCTATTCTTATTTACATGAACCAGGTAGCTGTATCTGTTTCAGCTCATTCGAGCATGCCTTACTATGTGCTTCCTGTGCCAGAAATTCCCCTTGGAAAATAGGGTTGGGGTGTGTGACACAATGTGTCATATTCCAGGTTTCCCAGCACGAGCGCTTGGAAGAGAATGGAGGCCTTCTTAATCTCATGAAAAGGGAAGCCCAGTAGAGGAAGCAAGGTAGCATCCCTTATCTCTTTCTTCTTTACCAAAATACAACCCTCCATGTGAAGGCTTCTGATCTTTTTTTTTTTTTTTTGAGCCGGAAAGGAGTTGAAAGAACAGAGGTGGAGCTGAACAGAAAGGAGGTTTCCAAGGACCCACCATTTCATGACATTTTACAAAACACAATACACTGTTTCACAAATTGCAAAACACTGTTCAATTACTACCAGTAAAAATAACCATTGCTACTTAACATGAAAACTGCTTCATTTCACCACAAGCAATTATGGTTTTTCTTTATTCAGAACATAGAGGCATTTCAAGCAATGTTGACGGCAGTAAGCCTGCCTTCAGCCCCTGCTGCTGCTTGCTGCATCCTGGCCAGTGTTTTGGCCGGGTAGTTCCTCCAAAGATGTTTGAGGAACGTGCATTGGTCATCTACTTCGTGGATATGCAGGGCGGTCTGGCATGTGATCACCACTGCTCAGAATGCCTCACTAGAGAAGCTTAAGGTAAACCCGATATACAAAAATTCAGACTTACAAAACAGATACATTAAGGGATAATTAATTGCATTACAAAAGAGTGCTTTACTTTACAAAATGATTCACTTCTGGGTTCTCTTAAAGAGCCAGCTTCTCAAATACAGTCAGAATATGAGCTGAGTTACAAAAATGTCCATGTACATTAGGAGCATGGCTGTAATGTGGATTGAGGTACACCTGTACATCAGCCTTCTGGGCAGCACAGAGGTTCAGGGGCACGCAGAGCATGGTGGCAGTCTCCAGCATCCTTAGCTGTTGCAAGTGGGTGGGGATGGCTAAGGGGCAAAATCTTCCAAAGGCAGCTGCAAACCTACTTCTGGGCCTGGGGTGAGAACATGAGGAGATGGGTGTTTCAACACAGAATTGTCTTTTTCTGTGTTCAGGGCTCACCTGTTTCCTCATTATTGAACTGTTTCATCTGTTGGATTGGTGACCTCTAACTTTGGAGCCCTCCCACATCCGTATCAGTTATCTCCGAGCCTCCCTCCACTCCAGGGTTTTCTTAGCCAATTAATCACTAGGTGTTATCTGACTACAGCTTAAGTTGTTATTCCCTGGGTGACTGGGTAGATTTTGGTGGAAATGCAGACATTTCATCCAGTAGTAGAGGGAGAAGTTTTGTGATTGAGACATCTTTCCAATGATCTGCAGCTGTAAAAGAGGAAAGTTCTTGGCACAGCTCCTGAATTTATTGTAGGCATTCAAATCGATTGGGAGTGGAACAATGAGTCCTGAGAAGATAAAGCAAGTAATTGATAAATAAGGAAGTCTTGTCCTAAATGGTGCCCAGGGGTGGGGGTGAGGATGCTGAAGGGGAATCAGCAGATGTGTGCTAAAGTTATTAAAAAACAAAACAAACTTCTCAAACAGGTTTTCTCGTCATGTTTCTCCTCATGCCTGTGGGCAGCCAAACTTCCAGAATGGTGTTTCTAGAAGAGTAATTCTTAGACCACCCATGTCAGTCACCTGGGGATGTTGGCTAACAGTAGGTTTCTGAGCTCACCTCTAGACCTCCACCCCCACCCCATAATCTCTGGAGAAGGGTCTTGGCAATCTGCACTCTGATGAGTTCTCCACTAGATGACTCTTACCTACGTTGACATTTGAGAACTGACCCATATTCCTTTCCCTAGCTGCTTAAACATTATATGCTGAGAAAGCGGCGCCTAAGCAGAGGGGAGGTTACTTGTATCAGTTTTTGAGGGGCATTAGATGAGGCTGGAGGATCATTAAAGGGACCAAAACCTGTTCATAGCTTCTCAGAGATGAGTGAGTGTGAGGATGGGGAATTGACTTAATTTTCTATACAGATATGCAAAGTGCACGGCAAATTCTTGAATGGTCAAAGCTGGTGGTGTTCCCAGGCTGGAGGTTTTGGGATTTCTGTGCTAAGCGATGGGTGACTGCTGATCTGAAAATGGCCTAGTGTGTGGTGTGTAGAACATTTCACCCACAGTGTCACTTATTCCATTATAGGCAATAAGCAGGGATATTCCAGGTCCAACCTAAGGCCACAACCTTGCTTTGCCTTTTTCTCTCTTCTTTATAAAAGGCATACACCATAGTGGAGATGCTTAATTACATTAGAAGTAGTCTTATTCATTTTTTAGCCAAATTGCCTTTCTGGCCCAGAGCTTTTGTTCTAAAAGCATGATATACATTTTTAATGCCTCTTCTGCCTGTCTTCTGTTCCCGCTTACCACATCCCCTTCCCCTTTCACAGTGGCGTGTTAATAAGCATGTTCTTACTAAACAGGATGAAGTCAAAGATCCAGAACCTTCTCAAAAACATGGCTCTTGCCTGGTCCAATCAGTCCGTGACCTTTATGATACTAATGAGTTAATTTTTAAGTACCCCACCCCCAGTGGGAGGTGCTCTGCTCTTACCTGCTCCCCATTCAGAATGTAGAAATAAATCTAGATTGGGGAGTTGTATCAAAAGCTACAACCCTGGATAACCTCGTTCTGTGTTTTGATGAAAACCAACAACCCAGTAAGACATAAGTATGCGTAACAATTTTATCTCTTGTTGGTAGTGCAGAGAAAGGGCTAAAAACCAGAAATATTACTGTGGCACCTGGTGAAAAGGTTAACGGGCGCTGGGGTTATCTGATTATTCACAGATCTCTCACACAGAGCTTACTCCTGACCAAGATTCTTGCTAGAAAAACACTCCTACCCTGGAGACCTAGGGAGTGAGCTTGAGAGGAGCTGCTGCTGCATTTTAGGCTAGGGAGAGCAGACGTGACCTCTGAGAAGACCTAGGCCTCAGCTTCCCCATACCTTTGTCGGTAGTTACAAAAGAGCATTACAAAGTGTCTCAAGGGCTCAGAGGAAGGTCAGGAACTGAGAAAGGGGAGCAGTGTGGTCACCTAGGACTCACAAGTCCGACTTGTCCTTTGATACTCCTCCAGCTCCGTTTTCCTGCTCACAGCCAGCTGCAGCTCCTGACGGATCACCTGAATCTGCTTCTCGAGCTCTGAGAGTTCCTGCATCACTGAGTTCCGAGATACATTTAGGGAGTCTGCTTTCCCATTGGTGGTCAGCGAGGCAGGGAGCTCTCTTCTCCTCGGAGGGAGGGGGATGTCCTGGTGGATCTGGATGCCCAGCTGGTTTTGTCCTTCCTCATCACTAAAGATGTATTTTCGTCGGTTGTCATGACTCAGATTGGAAGTATTCCATACGGTGAGCTGACGGGGTCCCACAGTGGACCTAGGAAACAGAAATTTTAGACTTACTTTCCATTCTGCAGCTCTTAAAGTGCTGTTGTTCATCTGTTAGCCGTTTTCTGTGTCAATAATATGGAGCTGGGTGTGCATTTAGAGACGAAGTAACAAAGCCATGGACAGACTCCCTGCTAGGGTGTCATGGGGCAATAAGGAGTCATGAACATTCAAAAGTTCAAGTCCGATGCTGCTCTGGAATTGGAATCGGGTGTCATCTGAAGGGCTGATAGGATGGGGTATGGCACATTTTTAATTTTTTTTTTGTGAACAACCTCAGGTTGCTTTTAATTTCCTTTCTGCAAGGGAAGCTCAGAAACTAGACACACCTTGAAACATTTTATGGTTTGAAAGATGATGCTTTAATAAAAGCGAAATCTGTTTATTCACTTGTTGGGTTCTGAGCATCAGCCTGCTGACAGATCTCATAACATGGCTCATCCTTAGTCCCACAGGACCATCTTGATATTTACTACTTGATTTTGGGGAGAGTAAAAGCATACAAGCCACAGGTCTCAGCAAAGTGTTTCTTACTATAAGGATGGTTTTTATGTGAGTTGAGAATGACAGTTCAGGTCTGATGCTTAAAAAATTCCAAGAAAGCCCTCAGTTTCTTGCTGGGATAATGAAAGTCATATAGAAAGCAGTTTGCAATCCTGTTTCAGGCTTGCATCCTATCACCTACTACCATCGCGGAGAGATGGCTATAGACAGCATGAGAATTATTGCCAAATAGTCACAGGAGGAGAGTGAGCCTGTTTCTGGAACACACTTTGACACTTATGCGGTAAGAAGATTTTCTCACTACAAGAGCAGATTTGAGCCCTAAGCAGCATAGCTGCTGATTTTTTCTACCATAGAAGAAGCAGAAGGTGGAGTAGGAGGGTTATGACAACTTTTGCAATCAACCACAGGACAAAACTAAATAGAAACACCCTACCAAACCATTGTGTTTTTGTTCTCATTCATGTAACTGAATTTACTTTTTTCCTGGACTCTTACTTGCCAGGAGAAGGGGACAATCTGGAGGGAGAAGGGGAAAGAGAAGAATTTTAAAGTTTCTATGTAAAAGTGGCCATAAACCTTCTTTTCTCATTTCATTTGTGCCCTCTGTAATGTGACTTTGCAGCTTGTACCTATGCTGAATCTGCTTTCCTCCCGGCTTCAGTTAGGACTGTTCTCACACTTGTTTTGGCCAACAGAAAGTGGCAGACATATCAGAGTGGCAGTTCCAAGCCTAAACTTTTAAGAAGTCTTGCATATTTCCACTCTCTTGGAACCTTGCTGCTGCAATGTGAACAAGTCCAGAATGGCCTGCTGCATGATGGCGGACCATATGGAGAGAATCCTCAGGCTTCCCAGTTGACCCAGCTGAGGCCATCATAGATCAGACAGCCCTTAGCTGCTTTCCCCCTCCCCCAAAGTTGGCTACAGACATATGAGCAAACCCAGCCAAAATCAGCGAAGTCTGGCTCAGATCAGCAGACTGCACAGCTGATCCATTAATTAGTAAGTAACTTGCTGTTGTTTAAAACATTAAGTATTGGGATGATTTATCACATAGCAAAGACCAACTTATACATGCCCCAAGCCATTGAAACACACACTCCAAACCAACCTGTGGTTCTTTAACATGCCTCATAGTCTAAGTTTTATATAAAAGAGCAGAGGGCACTAGAACTCAGTTTCCATGTATCCTGGGCTGGGTGAAAGTTCTGTAATGAACCCACTTATAGCTCCATTGGCTTTAGACCTGAATCAGAGAGGAGATATAATTTTCTTTCTAGCTTGATAATTCCCTTTAATATTTTTCTTCAAATCTTTTCCTATTGAATTTGAATAATCTCAAAGTAATTGTGGTTGTGCTGTTATAGTGTGTAATTTTTGTGTCTCTTGGGGTGAGAGGAAAGGGAAAAGGGGAGTGGCGTGTATTGATTGGGAACCCAGTGAGATGAAGGATAGACCAAAAATTTATGTGAAATCACATGTTGAATAAACCCAGGGCTATATATAAATAGTCTCCTGTAATATGTACCTTATTTTCTCTGCATTAAATGAATAAGGGGCAATACCTACTTCCATATCATGGCCCAAAATTTCTCCAAGCGTTTCCTCAAACTCGTGTTAGTAATCCATTCATTTATCTATTTGCTCTTTTATTTGTTCAGTGAATATGGAGCACAGGGGAGGGATGTCAAGTTGTAGCAGGCATGAGCATTTACATAGATATTCTTCCAAGAGAAGAGGGAGAGAGCGTTCTAATGCCATACAATGGTTCATAGCAGGGAAAACCTGAGAGTAGAGCATCTACACATTTTCTTCGACTGTCTAGACAGCCACAGTGATAAGGTAAGAAAAGATAGCTGGACTGGTCTTCTCCAGAGCTTTGTATATCTATCTGGTAATATAATATAGAAACAAATGCTGGACTTTGTGCCAAATTCTAGTTGCTAGTATCACCAGTTGTCTGGTATTTGATGTGGGTACCTATGAGTGCAAGGTGACAAATGCTGAGTGTAAGACTCAGTGTCTGCTTGGAAAAAATAACCCAAGGCGCGTGTTACACTCCTGGCCTCAGTAACATTTAGGCTTTGCTTTGATGCAAGCCTTCTTCAGTCTTAGAGTGTTATGTGACCAGTGAGAGAGCTGTATTTAATGCTAAAAATGGGTATTTAACACTAAAAATAGGCTTCCCTGGAGCAATTATGTAACACTGAGGTTACATAGTGTTACATAATAGTCCACTCCACCGGACTATTCCAAAGAGACATGACGGCTATGGGACGCCAAACACTCGTTGGGTTTGACAGGCTGCTAATGTTGGGCTGTATAGAGGTAGGCACAGGAAATGTGAGCCCAAGCTAAACCATGAGCTCCTGTTCTCCTTAGCTCCTCAAAATAAGGGGTTTAGGAAGGGAATCTGCCAAGAAAAGTGGGTAAGTTGCGTCAGAAGACACAAATGGCTTTCAATTTATGTGAGAAAGACATGAATATGAATCATATCACAGTTGGAGATGGGATTATTGGGCTTCCTGTTTCTGTTATAGTTGGAAAACAAATATTTTGTCATTGTATGATGATACATTTGCTGCTATGTCTTCTTGTGTTACTGTTATTAAAAATTTATGTTAAAAATAGAAAAAATAGATGTAACATGACATGGAACAGCTGTGGCTGGACTAGTATGTAGCTTGTCACCAACAGACTTGCAATATGATGCAGGAATACCACAGACTGAGAGAGGCGGGAGGAGTGCTCACTGACTGGAAAGAGATACTTCAAGAGATAAAGGAAATGATTCTGACTAGCTATATGGAGACTGGATAGAAGGGTACTGCAGCAGTCCCAGAGGAGATACTAAAAATGAAAAAGAATCCTGTTTTCCATCCCTTTTTCTTCTGTTATGATGAGAGGTGTGTCAGATTTCAAAACTAGAAAGCCAAGCTTTGAGCTGAGGATATGTCACAGATGACACAGTTGCTTGGAGCTGATGCCCTCATCTGAGGCCTCTGGGTGTATGAAAGAATCGGGAGGGTTGCCTTAGGCAGCAGGCAGCAGAAACCAGCCAGGAACCAGACCCAAGTGCTTCTGACATCTTTAGTCACCATGAACTAGGGAACAGTCATCCACAGCCTGTTGTGGTGAGAGTCAAGAGCTTCGATTTTCAGATGTCATCAATGCATTTAATGTTTGTTATTTCCTATTAATAAGATGCTCTTTGCTAGGGAGTTTGTAGAAAAGTGCCAGGAAATGAATTAGGCAGGACATGTCTGTTTCATGTTTCCAATACTCTGTTCCTAAGAGTGCTAGAAAGGAGTAGGAAGTGAAAATATGCCAAAAGACAGTAAACCATGAAATTAATTGCCTGCAGTATTCATTAATTCTTACATGTATTTTGTACATAATAATAGTTAATATTTATTAGGCATTTCCTTTCATTCAGAGATTTACATGTATGATCTCATTTAATCTTTACAATAACTCTAGGAAATAGGTACTGTTTTTATCTCAACTTTACAAATGAGGAACTTGAGGTGCAGAGAGATTAAATCAATGACTTACACAAAGTAACACATATCGTAAGTCTTGGGGACAGGATTTGGATCAAGAGGGTTGATCCTAGAGTCCATGGCTACACTTCTAACCATGACAGTATATTGTGTACGCTGCATTTTAGTGTCCATATACATTTTTTATTGTTTTATTTCCATTTATACTGATTCTGTTGTTAAACAAATTGTCCTGATTTGATCTGAATAATTATTTATACAGTTAGATCTCTAAATATTGTTTTACAAATATAAAGACAGTTGCCATTGGCCCCTTCTTACCTCTTTTCCACACGTTTGGTCTTGAAATGCTGCTGCTTTTCCTCTACAAATGATGTGTTTAGTGCTCTGTGTAATCTCTGATGGAGAGAACAGATTCACATGTAGCAATTACGAGAAACACATAGGTCAGGGGACGAAGAACCACTTGACATTTAATGGTATATGTAGTCATTACAAATCTCGGCCTCTTTAAACAAATTCCAGGAATGCCTAAAAATAGATCAACATTCAGCCTCAAATCTCAAGGGAACAAAAATTCTAATTAGAGGTTATTATTCCACCTGGATAAACAAAAAAAGTGTTCTGATGGAAAGCTCAGTTATTATAAGACAGCATGTGATATAAGGAGGCACAATGATAACTAATGTGTAGCAAAAGGCCTTCAACAATTGCTAAAGATGAGTAAAAAGTACAAAATTATTGACAACCAAAACGAAGGGAAGGAGGACTCTTGAGAATTAAATTAATCATATTAGGATACAATAAGGAAGATACGTGGAGTTCTCCTAGAAGACCAAATACTTCCCAGGATGAAAGTAGGAAGAACAGGGTTCAACTGTAACCAAACCAATGATAGTAACCTATCTAGAAAAAAGAAAAGTGTTACCAAAGCGAGGAGGTTAGCGTGAGGGTATATGAATACGTGAATGGGGTAAATGCAGAAGAAGCAACAGCCTCCCTCCTGGGAGGTAATCCATGGTACACTGAGGGGGCAGGAGGCAGTCTCACCACAGGAGAGGCCGGGATGGCTTATCCAGCCTTGCTGTGGTCAAGTGAAACCACTCCCTTTGTTAGAAGTCTTCCATCATTATGAAGCCTTCTGACTACATTTTGGGTCTCCATGCCAATTTCATTCAGGGAGAGATGTGCAAATGAGTGTGTTTGAATCGCTAGTCTGCTTGACAGTTTCCGTTCTCCCTGTAAATCAGTGTGTTGATGTCTAAATTACAGGAGAGAACTGCAGCCTTGTGAAGTTTGGCCTTGGTCCCAGTGGGTCTCAAACCTCTCTGGACCAGGGAAAAAGCAGAGAGAACAGGGGCAAGTGGGATCACTTAAAGGGGACCAGGGACTTTAAACTCATGTAATAGGTTTCAGTTTTGACAAGAAAAGAACCTAGGAAATAAATCTTTCACACCATCTTTTCAGACTGTCACTATTAAGTGAAACCTGGTTAAAAAAAGTTCTATTGCTTCTATTATGAGCAACAGTGGAGGGTTATAGGAAAGGAAGAAGCACTGTGGGATAGCTTAATTTAAGGGAAATGTGAATTAATGGGATAGAGAGAATTCCTTCTGCTCTAATGAGAGTGCCTACCCCACCCTTGTTATTGTGGTAACATGACTTACCAGTCTGACATAGGGCTCTGGATCCTCCCATCACTGGGAATTCTACACTTTAAGGATATTGGAGCAAGACACCTGTGGCACTCACCTGGCTGGTGTGGAGCCAGTATTGCAGCTTGGATTTGTTTTTGATTCGTGGTAGCAGCAGCCTGTATACTATGTGCTCACCAATGGTGGTCAAGATGGACAGACCAAATCCAATGCACAGCAGCACGAAGAGCCCGGAGAAGTGTTTTATGCCCATTTGCAAAGTCTGTGACAGAACAGGTAAGAAAAGGCCATGAATACAATGATATACCTGGCCCAATGCTCGTGCACTCTTTGGTTTTCAGATGAATATTCATTTTTTCTGGACTCAAGGAAAGCTGAAGACTATTTCTCCCTGTGTGTTCTGTGACGTTTATTATACATTATGAAAGGAATTCAGCCAGGGTTGGACTGAGGGCTGCCGAGGATCTCCCAATGCCTAGAGTGTGAGAAATGAAAATAAAATTCAAAGCTTTCCAACTGACTGAACGAACTTTATCTTGTCCATGGGGATCCTGGAGAAACCTTAAAAACTGAATTCCTGGCCTTGATAGAATGGGAGGTCTACCATGCCTCAGTATGTCCCTTCCTTATTAATTTTAGCTATAATTCTTTCTTAAGAAGTAAGCAGAAGCTAGCTGTGGAAAACAAGAAGCTGATAATTTATTGCGTTAGCACCTTGAGCTAATCATCTCAGGCCATAACCAGATTCTCCCTCCCTCTTTGCAGTTTCAGTGTGACAGCTCACCAGTTTCACAATGCACCCTTCCTAAAAGATGACCACAATCTCCAGATGGTTTTGACCAACTTGTAGGGGATGCACAGTGAGGGTTTTCATGTCCTCAGCTTCACGTTTGGACATCAGAAGACCAAAAACTCCACCCTTGGGTCATGCTAACACCACCATTTTTTGAACATGGGGCCTATGAAGAAGCATGAAGCTCAACTGCACATGTGCATGTATCTCTTTTCATAAATATTTATGACTCCTCCTATAAGTTATTCAATATGTATACTCAGCCACCCCACTCAGCATAAATTCCTGTTCCCTTTTACCCCTCCCTTGAAGTGCTTGCTGTCAGCTTCTGCTGAGGCTATGCTTCCCATTCTGCAGGATGGCTGGCCTGCTGGCCGCAACCCTTTATGAGAAATAAAGATCTCCTGTCGAATTTATGAAGCTCATGATTCTTCAGTTGACAGGTGCTATTCGTATGTTAATCCCACTGTGCAAATGGCCCCTGGAGTTGTGCCAAGGCCCTGGGTCTGGACCACTTTACGGTCTCTTAGAGAGAGATTGAGAGAGATAGAGATAGAGAATTGAAACAATTTAATATACTGGGTAGCTATCAGGGAAAGAACCTCCCTCAGGGACAGAGCATGAGTAGATTCAAGGGGAAAAAGATGGTGAGTTCAGTAACTTTGGAATTTGGATCTGGTAGGGAACATGGAAATCATCTAGTTCATTTTTACAGAGGAGGAAAGTGAGACCAGAGAAGTGTAGTAAACTGAGCCGAGCCACAAAAATAGGCATAGAAGAGAAAGAGAAGGAATCTAATGATATTTATTGGTTGCTTACTTTCCGCCAAGTGTTTTACATTCAAATAGATATTATAGCCTCAATTTTGTAACTAAGGAAATTGGAGTTCCTGCAGCTTTTAAGTGGCAAAGTTGGTCTTTCAGTCCATTTCTCTTCAGCTCCAAAGCTTGGGCTCTTTCTGCTATACTGCTATACGCCAAAACATCAGCAGTTATAGCAACAGTAGTAGTCACAATAAATATATGTGGCCAGCACTTTGCTAAGTGATTTGTGTAGATTATCTAAGAAAACCCTCACATGTACTCTAAAACAGCCATTATTTAGCCATTGACATCAATGACAAGAGTCAATCCTGTAGAATTCAAAACACTTAATATATTGAGTTAATACTATGTGCTAGGCACTCTTCTGTGTATCATGGGATGGCGATAGAAGGACGTTATATCTTTCCTTTTAAACAGCTTGAGTCTAGGGAGAAAACAAACATATACCTCCATGATACATTTGATCCACGCTTCCTGGGATTTGTGGGGAAGCTGGCTCATGAAATAACGTTTGAGTAAGAGAGGCAGGATGGGAAGGTTGGGTGGGGAAAGTGAACGCACTAACCTGAGGGTAGCATAAACAAAGGAAAACGTGACTTTCCTGGACAGTGGTGTAGTGTTGTGAAACTGACTGCTGTGGCTGAAGGAAGAGTATACAAGGCATGAATAGTGCCATAGTTTGAATGTATTTGTCCCTCTCAAACTCATATGTTTAAACTTAAACTCCAAGGGTTGGTATTAAGAGCCCTTATGAAGGGATGAGTGCCCTTATAAAAGGGCTTGAGGAAGCTAGCTAGTCCCTTTTGTTGCCCTTCCACCCTTTCACCTTGTGAGAACACAGCATTTGTCTCCTGTGGAGGTCAAGCAACAAGGTGCCATCTTGGAAGCAGAGACCAGGCCCTTACTAAGACAATAAACTTGCTGGTGCTTTGATCTTGAACTTCCAACCTCCAGAACTGTGGGGAATATAGTTCTCTTCTTTAAAAGGACCCAGTCTCAGGTATTTTTTTATAATGGCACACATGGACAAAGATATGCAGTGAGAGAGAAACAGGGCCCCACTAGGCAAATCCTCAGATGCCGTACTAAGGAGCCTGGGTGTTACCCCTTTGCTGGAAGCTTGTGGTCATCATTATCATTGATAATTATTTAATATTTAATATGTGTAAGGCACAATTCTGAGCACTTTATCAACGTAGCAACTTGCCTCATCTTTATAACAATTTATAAGGTAAATACTGGTATAATCTCCATTTTATAAGTGAGGAAACTGAGCAACAAAGAAGTTCAATAACTTGTCCAAGGTCACATAGCTCGTGAAGGTGAAGCTGGGATTCAAACCCATGCAGTCTGTTTTCAGAGCCCACAGTCTTCACTGACTCATTTGTCCAATGTGAATGATCCTCCCATTCTCTTTAAAGGGTTTTCCTTTCATTCTTCCCACCTCTTCCTACCTCGATTCTGGAGAAACAGCCAGCCAGGCATGATTCAGGCATAGGGTGCATAGGGAAGTCTATCTGGGGGTCAGGACTCAGAAGCAAAGCTCGGAGATTTCAGGCTGTGTTGGAGCCTAGCTCAGGAAATCTCTTTCCCTCCATGCCAGTACTGCAGGCTATGAATCAAAGACTGCAGTCTTAGGGTCCCTAGAAAAGAAAAGACTAGAGCTGAGTGGGGGCTCCGAGACTGGCACAAGGCAGGAAAACTGGGCAGATGATTTGGGAATGCAGGCCGAAGCCCAGCCCTAGGAAACAAGGAATGCTGGTCTGGGAAAGGGTTTGGTAGGGAAGCACATTGGACCCCAAGGGCTTCAGAGGTACTAGGGATTTTCCTGGGACATCTCTGTGTGCAAACGGCGACTAGTTATATAAACCTGACATGCAGAAAGTACATACAAATGTGTCTGAAAATAGTCCTTGACCTAGACCTATTTTAATGTATACAGGATATGGCTGTAATATGAAAGATTCAGTGAGTTATTGCTGTGGATTAAGAACAGACTGGGAGAATTTAGTTTGGACTTCAACATCATCAAACATTCATTTAGACTCTGAGAAGATGGGCACTGCTTTTTTATAAGACACTGCCAAGATGAGGAGGAAAAAATGTAACTCGCAGTGAGTCATCTTGCCTTTATGGTCATGGCTTCCTCTGTTTTCTTGTGCATAACAATAATTAGTCTCTTAAAAACAATAATTTTTCTCTTAGTACCTCAATAACAAATAGGCCATATTCAGTTTATAGTATACATTTTTTTCTTTAAACTTGTTGTTTATACCCACATGCTAATAGACTAACAGAAGTAGTTATTGCTTTTAAACTGAGCATTTAATACATATGCCAGATACAATATACGTGTATTATGATCTTATAATTACCCTGTAAGTTAAGTGTTATTATCCTTATTTCACATTTGAGAAAGCAGAGGTTCATAGGGGTTAATAACCTTACTTACCCAAGATCGTGCAAGCTACTAAGTCGGGATCCAGGCTGCGGATCCAGGTCTGTCTGATGCCAAAGCCTGCAATGCTTGTTAAGCAATCGCCATTTATAGGTATCCTTTTCTAGTTGAAGTCTCACAATTCACTATAACGACTACCAAATTATTTTATTTAAAACTCCCATTAGAATGGAAAATCCACTGTCATCTGCCTGTGAACACCAGAGAAAATGTTTCAATTGTGTCTGAGTCTGAGTGACAAGATGTACAGCTGTCTTTGTAATTCAGGGGTTCCTCCCCTAGGATCACATTGTTTAAATGTGCTATGCATATGTGCATCTTCCCCATATTATCAAGTGAAAACTTTCTAGTAAAAAACTGCTCAACTTGATACTCATTACTGGTCAGAGGAAGAAAAGAAGGAGTTACGAATATTCAATATCAAATCTTTAAAATACATTCAGGTGTTGCAGACAAAATGATAATTGCAGCTGCCAAGTGACTTGAGTGGTAGCACATTCAGAAATGCAAGCAGAAGTCCAGTCTCATGCTGTCAAAAGCCATGTAAATGAATGCAAAAAGAATGCAAGCAAACATAAGTTTTGAGGTGTTTTTCCCCCCCCTTTATCCCATTGCTTCAGCTGCAGCTTCGTTTGCTAGCTCATAGCCACACACTTCCAGAGACTCAAGGGCCAAGGAGAGAAGGCTGTCACAGGATTGATTGATTTGATTTGATTTTTTGAGACAGAGTCTCACTCTGAGGCTCAGACTAGAGTGCAGTGGCACAATCTTGGTTCACTGCGACCTCCACCAGCGATTCTCATACCTCAGCCTCCCAAGTTGCTGGGATTACAGGCATGCGTTACCACACCCAGCTAATTTTTGTATTTTTAGTAGAGACAGGGTTTCACCATATTAGCCAGGCTTGAACTCCTGACCTTAGGTAATCTGCCCGCCTCAGCTTCCCAAATTGCTGAGAATATAGGTGTGAGTCACTGCACCCGGCTTGTCCCAGGATTTAGCCAGGGACAAATCTCAGGCATTTATTGCTCCACTTGGTCCTTCACAAACTTACTCTAGCCCACCCCATCTCACTTAGGCAACTCTTTTTTTTTTTTTTTTTTTTTAAGAGACAGAGTCACACTCTGTCGCCCAGGCTGGAGTGCAGTGGCCGGATCTCAGCTCACTGCAAGCTCCGCCTCCCGGGTTCACGCCATTCTCCTGCCTCAGCCTCCCGAGTAGCTGGGGCTACAGGCGCCCGCCACCTCGCCCGGCTATTTTTTTTGTATTTTTTAGTAGAGACGGGGTTTCACCGTGTTAGCCAGGATGGTCTCGATCTCCTGACCTCGTGATCCGCCCGTCTCGGCCTCCCAAAGTGCTGGGATTACAGGCTTGAGCCACCGCGCCCGGCCGGCAACTCTTTAACTAGTAAGTAATCATTCGAAAAATTGCCTTGCTTATGTATTTCATTTTTCTAAATGTTATTTATATTCATTATATTTCTTTAGCATTTTATTATTAATTTACATTAGTATATATTTACTACACTGTGAAGAAAAAACATAGTTTGTATCTGATACTGTACTCTGCATGTTGCATTCAGGAATACCAACTAATTATGCATTATACAACTAATGTTTTAAATGTTTTATATTAGGCAGAAATTCTTGGTAGATTGTCACATATCTATACATTGTGCATTAGATATTAAATACCTATAGGTGCCTAAGAGTGTTTTAGTGAATTTAGGGAAACTGCTTGAGATTTTTGGATGAGATGTGAATACTTTTTTCCCATTTGAAATACTGGAAAGGGCTTCCACCATCTATAAATTTACTAGTCAACACATTTCTAGGAACGGACCAAATTCAGATAAAAGGAGATGATTGTACTATCACAGGTGTGGTCTCTGACCAGTAACATGTAGAGGATAAGATTATAAACTTTGTTGTTGCCCAAACCCTGCTTTGTATTTTGTTCAGATGTGGTCACTTGAAACATCTGACAGCTAGATTAGTGACTAGTTCTCAAGTCTCCAGCAAGGGAGTTTCACTCATCATTTATTTTTGATGTTGCTAATCAAGATCTATGCAGCTAATCCTTCCTTGTGCCTATTCCACACCTCCCAACACATAGCAACCACCTGATTTCTCTGGTTTTCTAGAGTGTTGTCTATACTCATTGCTTCTAATTCCTTTTCTCCCATTCTCCCTGAGACCCACTTCAATCAGACTTTTGTCCCCTCCCATTACCTGCCAAACAATTCCTGTAAAAGTAAAAAATGCCCTCCATATTGCCAAATCTAATGGTCGGTTTTCACCTTATTCATGTATCGGCAGCTTGGACGCCATTGATTACTCCATCCTCTTTGGTATAGTTTCTCAACTTTGTTTTTGTGATACTTCTTTCTCTTTGTTGTACCTTCGTCTCTTTTGCTTTTCTTCTTCATCTTTCTGACTGTAAACATAGGCATGCTTTCAGTTTTTCAACTACACTCATGTTCTCATCCAGAGTCAGCTTTAAATCCCACCTAGATGTCAATGACTCCCAAGAGTTGGGGGCTTTTCTTTCCTAAGTCCCTACTCTGCCTCTTTACTTAGGTAATGAATAGACATTTCAAAGATAACACATTAAAAGCAAACCCCTAATTTTCCCCCTGAAACCTGCTGCTTGGACCATCTTTCTCATCTCAATGAACCTCCATCCTTGCCATTGACACAGGGAGAAAACCTTAGAACCACCTTTGATTCCTGTCTTTCTCTAGCATCCCATTACCCTGTGTATCTGCACATATGGTGGAACCGACCTTCAAAGTATATCCAGAATTCAACAACATCCCGCCACCTCCACCAGCCACCCTGATCCAAGCCACCATCACCTCTCACCTCACCTAGATTATTGAGACAGCCTCCTAGTTGTTTTCCCTAACGACTTCTGTCTTCTTCACAGCAGTAAGAATGGCTGTCATGTTACCCCTGTGCTCAACACCTTGTGATGGTTTTCTGTCTCTTGCAGAGTAAATTCAGAGTCCTTGCAATGGTCCATGAGACCTTACAAGATCTATTTCCACTTTTTCTCTCTTACTAGTTCACTTTGCAGCTTGAGCAACTTGCAGCTTGAGGGTGTTTTCATTTTCTGTTCTGTGCCTGTAAACTCTTCTGCCAGGAATCAATACTGCTCCTTCCCTCACTTTCTTTAGGTTTCTTCTCAAATGTCACCTATCTGTGAAGTTCACCCTAATCACTGTGCCTAAAAAGGCAAATTCTGTTCCCCCTTCCCTCCTCTTTCAGACACATTCTCTCTCTCTTTGCTTTATTTCTCTCCTGACATAATATGTGATTATTTGTTTATTGCCTATTTCCCTACCAAAGTAGAATGTAAGCTACAGGAGGGCAGCATTTTTGTCCATTTTGCTCGGTACATATTCTAATTGCTTAGAACAGTGCCCAGCACTGTTAATATTTTTTAAACAAATGAATGAAAGCATATGAAAACTAGGAATTTTTTGTATAAAATAAATTTGCATAATTCCCCCCACCCCTGATCCCAAACAGTCTCATTATATCACAAAAGCTTCCTAGAACAGTTCTTTAAGAGAGGAGGGTGGAGATGGACATTCTCAATTAAAAGGAGAGGAAACAAGGCCCAGTTTTGCTAGCCTGACCTGATCATGCTAATATTCACCAATCTAGGGATCTACTGTTGAAACTGGGACAAAAAATATTTAAAATGACTGAAGTAAAACATTGGAAACTGAACGCAAAAATTTCAGGTGGAATGTGCTGATTTTGTCTTCTTAGAATCCTTTCTTTGGGGAACTGCCCTCTTCCTGCTTCACGTGGTTTTGGTGTGTCTACCAATTACAGACTCCCTACTCCCTGTTCACCAGGCAAAACATGGGACTCAAGGCAGGCCAAGGTGGATCTGAAGCAGAAACATTGGGCATCAAAAGTGCTTGGATTTGCATTTCTCTGATGGCCAGTGATGATGAGCATTTTTTCATGTGTCTGTTGGCTGTATGAATGTCTTCCTTTGAGAAATGTTTGTTCATACCCTTTGCCCACTTTTTGATGGGGTTGTTTGTTTTTTTCTTGTAAATTTGTTTGAGTTCTTTGTAGATTCTGGATATTAGCCCTTTGTCTGATGAGTAGATTGCAAAAATTTTCTCCAACTCTGTGGGTTGCCTGTTCACTCTGATGGTAGTTTCTTTTGCTGTGCAGAAGCTCTTTAGTTTCATTAGATCCCATTTGTCAATTTTGGCTTTTGTTGCCGTTGCTTTTGGTGTTTTAGACATGAAGTCCTTGCCCATGCCTATGTCCTGAATGGTATTACCTAGGTTTTCTTCTAGGGTTTTTATGGTATTAGGTCTAACATTTAAGTTTCTAATCCATCTTGAATTAATTTTCATATAAGGAGTAAGGAAAGGATCCAGTTTCAGCTTTCAACTTATGGCTAGCCAATTTTCCCAGCACCATTTATTAAATAGGGAATCCTTTCCCCATTTCTTGTTTTTCTCAGGTTTGTCAAAGATCAGATGGCTGTAGATGTGTGGTATTATTTCTGAGGGCTCTGTTCTGTTCCATTGGTCTATATCTCTGTTTTGGTACCAGTACCATGCTGTTTTGGTTACTGTAGCCTTGTAGTATAGTTTGAAGTCAGGTAGCATGATGCTTCCAGCTTTGAGATACCATCTCACACCAGTTAGAATGGCAATCATTAAAAAGTCAGGAAACAACAGGTGCTGGAGAGGATGTGGAGAAATAGGAACACTTTTATACTGTTGGTGGGATTGTAAACTAGTTCAACCATTATGGAAAACAGTATGGCGATTCCTCAAGGATCTAGAACTAGAAGTACCATATGACCCAGCCATCCCATTACTGGGTATATACCCAAAGGATTATAAATCATGCCGCTATAAAGACACATGCACACGTATGTTTATTGCGGCACTATTCACAATAGCAAAGACTTGGAATCAACCCAAATGTCCATCAGTGACAGACTGGATTAAGAAAATGTGGCACATGTACACCATGGAATACTATGCAGCCATAAAAAAGGATGAGTTTGTGTCCTTTGTAGGGACATGGATGCAGCTGGAAACCATCATTCTCAGCAAACTATTGCAAGAACAGAAAACCAAACACCGCATGTTCTCACTCATAGGTGGGAACTGAACAATGAGATCACTTGGACTCGGGAAGGGGAACATCATGATAGGCATCACATTGCCTATCATGGGGAGGGAGGAGGGGGGAGGGATTGCATTGGGAGTTATACCTGATGTAAATGATGAGTTGATGGGTGCTGACGAGTTGATGGGTGCTGACGAGTTGATGGATGTAGCACACCAACATGGCACAAGTATACATATGTAACAAACCTGCACGTTATGCACATGTACCCTAGAACTTAAAGTATAATAATAATAAAATAAAATTAAAAATAAATAAATAAATAATAAATGGAAAAAAAAAAGTGCTTGGAGCTAGTCATTTCCAATGTCAGTGCCCCAAAGACATAGTTCCCTAGTTCCTACACTAGCATTCTTGGAGTGCTTTGGTTCGAGGCTTCATCTGTTACTCTCCTTCTTACTTCAAAACATCGAGATTTCCCATTATTCTTTTGATAGGGTTTTGCTTAAGTTTAAAAATCTGTTGCAACCAGTTGCAGTGACTCACGCCTGGAATCTCAGCACTTTGGGAGGCTGAGGCAAGTGGATCACCTGAGGTCAGGAGTTTGAGACCAGCCTGACCAACATGGTCTCTACTAAAAATACAAAAATTAGCCAGGCATGGTGGCACATGTCTGTCGTCCCAGCTACTTGGGAGGCTGAGGCAGGAGAATTGCTTGAACTTGGGAGGCAGAGGCTGCAGTGAGCTGAAATTGCACCACTGCAATCCAGCCTGGGCAACAGAGCGAGACTCCATCTCAAAAAAAAAAAAAAAAAAAAAAAAAAAAAAAAATCTGTTGCTTGCAACCATATAATCTGATTCAATATATGTACTGTTTAAATGATTAAGGTATTCTTGGCTCCAAGGTGTGAACATAACTTCTTTTGAGATAGACTGTATCCTGACGCAGATCTCAGAAATGAACGGGTGGAGCCTGTTTTAGGAAGTCTTCTCTGACAGGGTAAGGCTGTGCTGCTTTTGCCTGTCTCCAACAGCCTAGTATATAGTAAGTATTCAATACATTTACTCTAAAGATTTCCTATTAAATATTTTTCCCCAGAGCAAAATGACTTCAAGAACCTGGGAGAATAATTGTATTTTTCAGTGACATAATGCACTAAGCTTTGTATCATCTCCTCTCTGGATCTGCACAGCCAAATGCTGATGTTCAAAAATTTTTTTCCTTAATAAGAGAGCTGGTGACAGGGGGAGGAATAATAATTTTAATGAGAGGTAAGGGAAAGAAAAAGGCTATGGTGCTTCTGAAATATGGATGACTCAGATGCTTGGAAGCAGGACAAGGAAGAAGCAAATACTATTTCTAATTTTGAAGACCTGGTATCTATTTTATTTATTTATTTATCTATCTATTTATTTATTTATTTATTTATTGCCTCCTGATTATTTTGCCCAGAAGAGTAGTTAGTTGCTCAGAAGAACTTGGCAGATTCCTTGCTGTGCCTATACATATGGCCCCTTGTCGGGGAGTGAAGGGGTGGCCTGCCCCTCCATACCTGTGGGTGTTTCTCCTTAGGTGGAACGAGAGACTTGAGAAAAGAAATGAGACACAGAGGCAAAGTATAGAGAAAGAAAAATCTGGCGTGGGTCCTTTGTATGCTGAGCGCCAGTCCCCTGGGCCCACTTTTTCTTTCTCTATACTTTGTCTCTGTGTCTCATTTCTTTTCTTGAAGTAGGAGAATCATATCCACGTAAAATGTGGGCTCCAAATATACCAAAGACAGAGTTTCTCAGTGGAGAAAGTCCAGTTGAAGAGAGTTAGGTAAGATTATGCAGTGCACTCATTCGGAATTAAAACATATATATTTAACAAGAGTCATGAAGATGGAGAAAAAAGAGATTCATTCAGATAACCTGGAATTTTCTCATTTACCAAGACATAGTGAAAGATCACACTTAACAAAAGAAACAGAAGAGGAGATAATTTATTAACACAAAATCCAGGGAGACACTGCATGAGCCTAAGTGAGTAGTGCTCACACATTTGGATTAAACAAGGATTTTGACAGCACTCTACATTCCTCTAACCTGGAAACTGCTTAGTGGCTCATCAACATGGCGCTGCCCTTGTTGCTGTGAAGATTCTTCTCTCTCCCTGTTTCTTGGGATTCTTGAGCCCCCATCTCTTCTAAGCTTGGGCGACCATCTTTTAGGGTTGAAATGGCACTTAATTTGCCACATTAGCTCTGTTGTGCAGTTTTTTGAAAAATTTATTATTAAAATGACTCAGAAAAATATTTTTAAAAACTAAATGTGAGATTACCCATAATCCTTATACTATAAAACAATTACTTTCAATTCTCCATTTTGTCTTCTGAACAATGACCATATATATGCACACATATTTTTCAGAGTTCTAAACATAGGATATAACAAGTTTGCATTATGCTTTTAAAATAATTTATTTTCTAACATAATAAACTATTTTAATATTAATTTCTAAAAATATTATTTTCTAACTATTATTTTATTTATTAACTTTAGTGGCCTAATACTATCATCTATTGTTTTTGTTATAATTGACTGCTCCCAAACTGTAGGTGTTTAAGTTTTTAAATATTATTATTTATTGTATATATGACAAATATTGCTACAATAAAAAATTTTGTGAATGGCTTTTTTTTTTTTTCTTTTTCTGCGATGGAGTTTCACTCTGTCTCCATGGCAGAATGTAGTAGAGTGATCTCGACTCACTGCAACCTCCGCCTTTCGGGTTCAAGTGATTCTCCTGCCTCAGCCTCCCAAGTAGCTGGGACTAAAGGCATGTGCCACCACGCCCAGCTGATTTTTGTATTTTTTAATAGAGATGGGGTTTCAGCATGTTGGCCAGGCTGGTCTTGAACTCCTGACCTCAAGTGATCCGCCTGCCTCAGCCTCCCAAAGTGCTGGGATTAAAGACATGAGCCACCGCACCTAGCTGTGTATAGCATTTTAAAATATTTTTATTTCTTTGAGATACATATTGCAGTGAGCAAGATTACCTGGTCAAAGGATACAACTGTTCTGATGACTTGGGATGTGTAAAATGTCCCATAAAAGGGTGGAAGCCATTCCCAGTGCCACCAAAGATACCGCAATGCCTAGAAAGCTTCTATTTTTGCCAATTCTGTTTTATAATTAATCATTTTTCCTGTTTTAAATATTGTAAGTTGTATTTATTGAATTAATAAGGCTATTTTTCCATGTTTGTTTTACCTACCTCCTTTTGTATGAATCAATAATGACTTTTTTGCATATTTATTTATGCACATCAGGCACAGTGAGGCTTTTTGTTGAAAAACTGCTAACCCTTTTGCTAACATGTTATGTTTCCCCTTTTTATGTTTTCTTATTTTGTTATATTTTATTATATAAAAGTTTGAAATTTTACACAGCTATACTTATTTTGGTTATTGTACGTTATTCTACTGTTTCAGGCATTAGAAAATATTGATTGTGGGGATAAATATTTTGTGTCCAGTGTTATATTTTTGAAAAATAGTGAACACTTCAGTCCGTTTTAAACTTCTGTGCCAAAGAGTGTAACTGTGTTAATTTTTCTTCACTGAAACTCTTAATTTCATCTCAATATTTCAGAGACTCCTTAGTCAATAATTAAGGCTACCTTCATGTTAGAGCGACCTGCATTTCTTTGTAGTAATTTAGGTTTTTATTTCAAATCTTCAGATTTTTTAAATATTGGCAATTTTTAAAAAGCATTGTGAGAACAAACACCATGTAAAACCAGTAACAACAAAAGCAAACATTTGTAGGTCAGAGTTAGCCTGTGAGTGGTCAGATTGTCTTCTGATCTACACAGCTTTATTGCTACTGTGGTGACCCTTCAGTGTTATAATTTTTCATTATGAATCAGCAAATTCTTGATGATTCATGATTTATAGTTCACAGTCATTGGCTACTGGGGTAGGTAAAATAGTTGACACAGCAGCAGAGGAGTCCAGTCTGATTCTCAGTCTAGTGGCCTTGTTCCTCTACCATAATGACATTCTTTTTTTTTTTTTTTTGAGACGGAGTCTTGCTCTGTCACCCAGGCTGGAGTGCAGTGGTGCCATCTCGGCTCACTGCAACCTCTGTCTGCCTGGTTCAAGCGATTCTCCTGCCTCAGCCTTCTGAGTAGCTGGAATTACAGGCACGTGCCACCACGCCCAGCTAATTTTTGTATTTTCAGTAGAGATGGGATTTCACAATGTTGGCCAGGATGGTCTCGATCTCCTGACCTCATGATCTGCCCACCTTAGCCTCCCAAAGTGCTGGGATTACAGGCATGAGCCACCGTGCCCGGCCGACACTCTGTTTTTAAAAACACCCGAGCCTCCCCCGTTCACAGTATTCAAAATAGATATAACACCATAGCAGACTAACTACTTACTCTCTCTTTTAACAGACAGAAAGAATCAGTAGTGTAAGTGGAGAATGGAATTTGTAATTTTTTTAAATAAAAATTTTCTTCATTTAAAAAATGCACACTGTTCCTCAGACAGTGGCTTAGGAATTTGTAATTAACAAAAATGTTTGGAAGATATTTTTTCCTTGAGAATGTTTCTAAAGCGTGATAGAATATAAACCAAAGCTAAATTGAATTTGCTGAAGCCATATTTTTTTCTCTGTTTCAAAAAGAGTGTCTAGTGGTCTGGGGATTGCAACATATGGTAGAGAGCAGACACAATCCATTAACATAGGATTCATAACAACATATTGTGACTGATCTCTACAGCCTCAGAGCATATTGGTTTGTGTTATCGGTTTAATCTAAATACTGTCACCTGTTTCTCAAGATGAGCCAAAGGTGGAACATGGTTTAAAACTGTTTTGTCTAACATATCTGTTTCATTGCAATGCATAGAACCAAAGAGGTGGAGGCTGCTTGTTCTTTGACAAGCAGTTTACCTCTTTGGGCTTCAGTTTCATCATTTATGAAAACTGAGGCTTGATTTGATTACATACATGTTTAAGACTATAATAAATAATGTGTGACAGGTAGATATAGGAACTATAAAAATAAGATAAAGGCAGAGAGGTAGAAATAAAGCTCAGGATTTGGGGTCAGAAAGCCTGGTTCAAATCTTTGCTTTGCCACTTACCAGCTGGGTGACTTTGGAGAAGATTCTAGATCTCTACATGGCTCATCTGTAATGCTGAAATAATGGCACCAGACTCACAGTGTTGTTATGACTAAATTATATGTATAACAAAGGTTATATCAACAGTTATGGGACAGTTGCTCAATAAACGTTTATTATTATCATCCCAAGAAACTGTATAGAACTAGATTTCTTGGCAACTGGCAATTAACTGACAGGAAAAACAAAGCATTCTGATTTGGGAATAAATGCGATTCTTTTAACCCAAATATCCAGTTAGATCTTTCCAGAGCTAAATCCAGATACAGGCTCTCAGTTCAAGGTCATTGCCACAAAGCCTTAGGTAATTATCTGAGTAGATTTATTGGACAATTAGCTTGTAAATTCCAGCCACTCCAGAAACTGAAATACGTTTCCTCTCTTTGTTAAATGTGAGCATGTAATCCAATATGTTTCAAACCCTTGGTCATAATTTTAAAATTTCCATACTTTAATGTGCACATTGCAGCGTATATAAATAATGTCTGTCTTTAATGACAATAATGTCCTCTTGGCTAGCATGACATGTGCTCACTTTCTCCATGTAAAATTCCTCCACAAAAAGTTAAATAGGTTGGGCTGGAATGAGAGATTTTCTTTTAAAATTTCTCCAGCTCTCAGTCAGAAAGTCTATTGTCCCCTCTGCAAATGAAGGAGTGGGGAGGACCTTGAAATTGTTCCCATTGTTTTCTCTCTGGGCTTGGATATGGGCTGTACACAAATGTCCAGTTAATTTTAGAGTGGGTATAGCTAAGAACTAAGTAAGTGTTCAAAAGCAACCAGTGAGCCTCATGTCTCCTTTACATATTGATCTTGTAGAAGGGGAGGAAGGGGGAAGGGAAGGGAATTAGTTGAATGAAATGGAATTGTGCTCCAGCTGTGTTGCATGCCTTTTTGAATCCTCAAAATAACCCTGGGAAGGATCCTCTTTTTAATTAGGTGGAGACACAGACAGGCTAAGTAAATTATTCATGCTTACACAGCTAAAAAGAAGTCAGTGTGATAACAAGCTAGTTGCAACTGAATGCAAACCCAGGTGTGTCTGAATCTTTGAATATTGCATAACCCTGATCACCACAGGGTTGGGAGCGTTTATCACAATTTTTAGGGTTGAACAGGATTCCTATTTTTGTGGTTTCTAAGTAATCTATTAAATAAAAAAGTATATGGTAGGGTGCCTTGATAGATGGGTTCCCTGAAAGTGATTAAATTTGTGAACTTTTTTTTTTTCCTATTTTTGGTCAAGACCAGTTGCCAGCTTCTTCCAAATAAAATAGCAGTAAATCTCCTTGAAACAGATCTTCCATGTCCTGAAAAAAGTTACCTGAGTGGTATCCCTTGGCTAAGCAAGTGTAGGGAGAGTATGTTTCATTGTTCTGCTGTTTTGAGAACCTTAAGCATCTTATAATATGGGAAGTGGTTCTCTGTGAGAAAGGGGATTGGTGTGGAGCCGCAGATGTGGGGACAAGTCCTAGCCCTGCTCTTCTGAGGACAGTTCGTGCTCTGAGAACTGACAATAGTATGTGGGACCTCAGGGAGCTGGTAACATTTGGCATACAGGCAGTGATGTATTTACTGGTAAACCGATTCTCCAAAACAAAATAAAACAAAACAAAAACAACTAAAAGCTTTTGTTCTCTTCTCACCATGGCTGATCTAAAGCTACCAACATGACATAAGTGAGTGGGAAGAGACCCGTGCATTCTGAATCTCCCCGGGAACCACAGGCTCCCAGTGGTGGAAATCTATTAGGGTGTGAGGACTTCTGCACTGAATGTTCCACTAGGGAAAAGGCTTCCTGGAATGAGAGAGCTCTCAGCTTCTCTGCTTTGCCCCAGATCTGATTTTCAAAATCAGCATAGCTAGTGTAGCCAGCGTCCACCTCTGCTGTGGAGACACAATTGTCAGTCTCTGCATCTCTGAGCAACAGACATAATGCCACTTCAGCATCCTAGGGAGATTCCACTGCAGCCTAAATCTTTACTGCCTCTCCTCCGTGGGACAACTTACTAAATGTCCCATTCTCTCCACCTGGGGAGTAGGAACCAGTGTCCGAGGTGAGAGCACTTTCTGGGAGAACACTTTCCTTGCCCTATTTAGCTGGAGGTCCCCTTCATTGAACTTAATGCTGGTGTGGGCTGCCAACCCTGGAAACCCACTGCCATTGAGGATGATGACTGAGCTGGGCACTTAGTCCAGGCTTAGCATTTCCTATAAGAGCCCTGAAGCTAGTTTCTATTCAGGAGCTGGAGCAATGAGTCAGGAGGAGGCCAAATGAACTCCTACCCCTCAAACATGCACAGCGATTTCTGGATGCATTGTGGGGAATGGGGCTGCAATCTGCTGAAGGAAAAGAAAGGATTTTGTCCCCCAAGAAAAGTGATTACAAGATGCCCAGCAAAGATAAATATATTTGTCCCTGTTGCTACAATAGGAAGTTAACAATCTGGCAAGATATCTGAACACAAGCAAATGAAAACAGTTCACCTAACACCCATGCGAAGTATAAATTTCCTCCCATAAACAAAATGATGAGAAATAACAGTAAAAATGTATATTTTCTTATTTTTGAACTTTCAAAGTTCTAGTTTGGTCTTTGGATCAAAACAAAGATGTTTATAAAAGGCATTTCCTTTTCTTTCCCCACTATGCTCAATTGACTTGCTCTTCCCTCATAGGGTACCCTGAGTCATTCAGAGAAGAATTAATAGCACTGAGCTGGTGATGAAGCTCCTGTTAGGACATATGGCTTCACAAAGAGAAATACTTCCAGGTAAGTCAGAGAGACAGTTGGACATCTTGAGCAAATCTCGAAAGAGGTAGGGAAGAGAGCAAAAGTTGTTGGGTGGTGCTTGTAAGAAAAAGGCTCACAGGATGAGGACCAGCTTCTTGTGGATCTCCAGGTCTCTGACCACAGCACTGAATTCCTCAAAGGATATCTTCCCATCGCCATCCTTGTCCAGGATGATGATGGTTTTGTCGACCAGCTGCTGGAGCTGCCAGTCCGCCAGGTTGTTGCCCACCATCATCTTCAGCACCTGGAAGAGCTCCCCGTTGGAAATGTAGCCATCTTTATCCATGTCGTAAATGCTGAACGCAAACCTCAACTTCTGCTCCTCGTCACCCTTGACGCTGAACTGAGAGGTCCCCAGGATGAATTCCTTGAAGTCCACTTCTCCATCGTCGTTGGTGTCGAAGATGTCGATCACTCGCCGCACCAACGGGTTGTGGCGCAGCTCCGGCAGGGACATGAACTCCTCCACGCTCAGAGAGCCTGATTTGTCCACGTCCAACTTCCTAAACCTCCTGCCCAGCCTTTTAATTTCATCATTGTCAAAGTGGGCGCACATCTCCGCCGGGTAACTGGCCTCGTTTCCCATTGTGGACATCTGGCAACGGCCACGGCTCACAGGGTGGGAGGAGGGAGCAGGGGCGGCGGGCTCGGGCGGGGCGCGTGCCCGGACGGTTGGGCCATGGGGTGGGGGTAGAGGGCTCCCGGGGGCCTTGGTCGAGCAGAAGGGCAGGGGAGTGGAGGGAGGGGTGGCAGGTCAGAGAGGGAGCGGAGAGAGGAGGGAAAAGGGGGCGGAAGGGGAGGTGGGTGCTGTCTGGGCAGGGGTATAGGGAGGAGAGAATGGAGCCTGGGGGTGCCTGGGAGAGGCAGAGGTGGAAAGCTGGGTTGCCCCTTCTCTTTATCCTCTCAAACTCCTTGTACTTTTCCATGATAACCCCAATTCCCCTGGCAATTATTTGATCTACTTATTTCCCCCCCACCTTTTTTTTTTTTGTCTGAGAAAGTAAGCGCTGAAGGAGAAAGGGGTCACATCTGTATTATTCGCTGCAGTATCCCAGAAGCATAGTGCTTCACAGGCAATATGTGCTTAGTAAATATATGCCGAATGACTGAACTGCAACCAAGGACACTGTATACTTGCTTTACAGACCTAGTGTAAGGACGAAACAAGATGGCACATCAAGGCATTGATACAGTATGTTTTCCACGATTCCCTGGGAGGGGAAGCCAGGATTGACATCCTTCTGTAACTTTTTCAGGACATAGGATTCAGAGTATTTGTAAGAGACCAGACGAGAATTTCTCACATGGATCATCACCTACAGGCACTAACATATTCCCGAGGAATATAAACAATGCCGAATTCAGGGCGTTTTTCAAGATGACACAGGTCTCAAGAACACAACCTCTGTTATTCTGTTCCCTTGAATCCATCATCTCATGCCCAAGTCACATCTTTGTTGTTGGTGCCTGGCGGCTATTCTGCAGAATACTTTGGGGAAATGTCTGCAGTCTGCCCAAAGAAACCTTTTGTGTGTGTTAAGAGTGACAGTAACCTCTGGATGATCTCACTTTTCTCCTTTTGTTTCAACTAGATCTGTTCTTTCTGTTGATGACTAATTTCACATGCTCCCTCCTATTCCTTCTTCCTTAGGAGCACATCAATTACTCCAAATGCATAAGAAACAAATGTGGTTCAAGAGCAAACAGTTCAGAGGGACTTGGGGAACCTCAGGCCACTAAATCAAACTGAAAGAGGCAAACACTCCTTCACTTTAAAAAATGTTGGCAAGTTCTGTGTTCTATAGCTCAGCCAAAATATCAGTCTAAAGATAACTGTGCTGGAATTAGCAAAACTAAGCCACCGATCACCTTATCATTAGGTCTGGCCATTTTACTTTCCTCTGTAAACAAACGATAATACATGGATATGTTTTAAAGCTGATTATGGGCATTACACAAATGAAACCCCTTTTCCCAATTAGAGTGTGATATTGGAACATGTTTTATTTTACTTATTTGCTTGCTTTTCAGTTATTCAGAGAAACGAGCATGATACAGTTTGGATGTAAACCTGTTGAATTTGCAATATTAAGGATACCACCTTAAATTATATTACAAGATGCCTCAAACCAGTGTTGGTCTCTAAATGCTACCAACCACTGTAACCTG
This sequence comes from Piliocolobus tephrosceles, assembly GCF_002776525.5. Taxonomy (NCBI): domain Eukaryota; kingdom Metazoa; phylum Chordata; class Mammalia; order Primates; family Cercopithecidae; genus Piliocolobus; species Piliocolobus tephrosceles. Next base: position 37,453,590 of record NC_045447.1, on the reverse strand, counting down.
TGTTCTTTCTAAAGCACGAAGACCTTTCTGAACTCTCTGGGGAGATATCCAGTCCCTGCAGGTGCAGTTCTGAAAAAATCAGAAACCTGAAGGGCAAGGACAGAACTCTTTTGGGCATGCAATGGGGCTGGGAGCCTCTAGAATTGTGTTACTGGTCTCATCTTGTGTCTTTGACCACAGTGTAGTCCGGTTTCTTGTCTGCAAGTAAAAGAATCTACCTCTAAGAAGTTTAGCACAAAAGATAATTTGTTGGAAGAATCTCACATCATCTAAAGAAGAGCTGAATGATTCAGTCTTAGGAAGGATGAGGATCCCACTGGGTTTAAGGAAAAATTGGAACCAACACCTCAGGACCAGATATGTAATTTGCGGTGTCCTTTGTTTGAAAATGATTAAGAGCTTCAAGATGGCCACAGCAGAACATTAAACCAACTACGGGACCTTAAGTGACTGCATGGGCCACATGCCCATGAAGCTGGCCCTGCAAGGAGTTGGGCCCATTGACCTCTCTGTGCCTTTCACCTCTGCTTCTGTTTCCTTCACTCTCTCCTATGATAAAGCAATTTTTCTGCATTGCAGAGGACACAACTAGTGACAGATTCCAAGTTAAGACTTTGGGGATTTTCTTATCAGAAAAGACGGACTTTTCCCTGTTCTAGTTAGATGCCCACAAATCCCAGGAGTAGGCTCTGAGTGGTTTCACTTGGGTTGGGTTCCCACCTATGAGCCATCAGACATGGTTTATAACATATGGGAGTTTCCATTTGAACCTCATGGGTGGAGCTGGTGGGGGGGATGTGGGGGCTGGGTAGGAAGAACAGGTACCAAAAGAAGCACATGTTCTTCCTTATAAGAACGGGGTAATGCTGAGCAGACAGAACAACAGATGGGCATTAGACAGGTCCATTCGTGCTGACTCTATAGGAGAGAGGAAGCGTTTTGAACTCCCTTCAGTTTTGCCAACTGACTAGGCCACAGATCTTGCTATAGCTATAGGCCTCCACCAGCTCATTCATTACTGCCAGGTCCATCTTATTATTTGCTAAAATATCCCTTCACCTCTGTGTAGACAGAATCAGTATCTCACTTGCAGACACTCTTGTGAGTTTTACAGACTGTGGGTTACAACACACTAGTGAGTGATGAAGTTGGTTTAGTGAGTTACAAGCAACATCAAAAAAATAGAATAGCAGATAATTGAAGAGAAAGTATCATCAGTAAGGGGAAGTACTATTACTTCATAAAGTTGTTTATAAAGTTGTAAAAAGTTTATTTCATAAAGTTGTTAAAACTAAATATAGTATATGTATATATGATAAAGGAGTACCAGGTCATTCCGGGTTTGCAATATGACATATTTTCTTGCTTTGATTATGGTAAAAAATAAAGACAGTCTGACGTATACTATAGAACATAGTGTTTTGATATCTTATGTTACAGGCTCATGCCATGAGAATAATTCAACAGCAAAAGCATTTTCATACTGGTTGATTCTCTGTGAGATCAGTGTGTAGGGATAAAGTAGATGAATCTTGAAATAATAATTTATAGCAGTACTGTCTAATTATATATGTAATTTAAAATTTTTAGTAACATTAAAAAGCAAAAAAGTGAATTTTAATAATGTATTTATATTAACCCAACATATCCAAAGCGTTACCATTTCAATATGTAATCAATATTATCATTTATGAATGAGTTGTTTTACACTTTTTTGTACTGTATTTTATATTTACAGCACATGTCAATTAGAGCTCATAGCATGCCCAGTGCTCAGTAACTACATGTGGCCATCATATTGGACAGCACAGATCTAGACAGTTTAATGGAAATGGAAAGATTTGGAAGCTAAAATATTTGATAATTGACTGAATTAATTAGGTTAAAAAGAGGTATTATTAGGTATTATTAATTAGGTATTATAAGGTAGAAAGGATTTAAAATGGGACAACATCAAATCTTAACTGTCCACTTAGGAGCAGTAAGACCTTGGACAAGTCGCTTGACATTAGTTTTCTCATATGAAAAATAGGGCTAATAATATATATTTTGTATAGTTTTATGAGTATTAAAGCTAATGTTAGTCAATATAATAAGTCATTGTCATTGCTATTATTACTAATTTTATTGTTACTTACCCTGCTAGTAGAGATGAAGTCTTAAAGGATACCAGCCTGCCCTGGACGCTTAAGTGTACATACAGCCATTTAACAACACTCCTCATGTATTGGTTACAGTATGCCACAGGCTGCTCACACACTATACCAGCATAAAAGTTGGCTCCTCCTGTTCAGAACTGATTGAGGACTGATTACCGACCTTCCATTGCAGACTTGAGAAACACAGTAACCAACATCACGGGCCCATCAGGCACTCTTAAGGATTCCTCACTTACATTCTTCTGAGTAATTTCTTGATCGTCATTTAGAAAGGAGCTTCCGGTGCGAAAACTCTTAGTCAGCTGTATTTCCCTATGTGAGTGTGTGGTTAGGAGGTAGCAAAGGGTAAAGGAGAGAGCGTAGGAGGTAAATAGTTAGTTCCAGCCTCAGCTCTTTACCTCGTTAGCTGTGAGCCTTTGAGTGAAGCTATTGCTGTACCAACCTCAACATACTCAACTGTGAAATGATGATAATACTTACACCTGCTTTATCTACTGATGTGTTATTGTAAGAATCCGATGAGGTAGTGTATATAGAAATGTTACATAAGAAGGTGAAATCTTGTCACAGGAATATAGAATGGTTACACAGACAGTACTGAGAAGGTGGTAACACTTCACTGAAATAATTCAGGTGTACAAGCAGAACCATTCTACTCTGTGCTGTAAAAGATATAACATTATGCTAGATCTGGAGTTCTAGTCAATGTGAAGTTGAGTTCTCATTGTTCTACATTCCACAAACTGTAGTTCAGCATTATTATGGGACATAACGCCACTTGTTTCAATTTTCTCTGTAAATTATTCTTAGTAATTTCCATAGAAAACACTATTTGTTACTTTTCTGTTCATCACTGTGGATTGATGTGGACTGTAGGACATTCACTGAAGCAAGTAAATTAAAAGGGTTGACTAACTGTTTTGGAAGAAACCAGGAGCCTTGACGGCAAACTTCTTTTCAGTAAGTCATTTTTTTTTTCCTTCAAAAGTTTTCAGATAAAGAAATATGAGTAGGTCACATGTAAAAATAACTGACACTGGAAAATCAAACCAATGGAAATGGAAATGAGACCTGAGGTTCACATAAGGTTTCATTTTTTCAAGCCAGTCAGGAGACCAGATCACACAGCTGTTCTAGAAGCTATAAGCTCTCACCTTTCTGTAGCATTGCCAGTCACCATATTTGATATCTGAGTGTACTGACGTTAGCCACAGTGTAGACTGTAGAACCACATAGCCCGAGTTTAAACCTTCTGAGCATCAGGTTTGTCATCTTTTTGGTTTTCTTTTGTAATACTGAGATGGTGCTTAATGAGTTTTTGGCATGTATGGTTTTAAATCAAAGTTTTGCTATTTAACAACTTTGTGACCTTGGGCAGAGTTACTTATCTGAGTCTTTTCACTCATCTGTAAAACAAGGATGATGATTACTAACTCATAGCATCGCTTTCAGGATTAAATGAGATAGATTATAAGAAGAAGGAGGCTCAATGCCTATCGCATAGTAGGTACAGGAATGGTAGAGATTATAATTATTGCCTACTTTAGGCTTGCCTAAAAATTCAAAGAGACTGTATGCATACATACACACAGATACACTCAGCTATTTATTCGTTTTCTCAGCAAATAATTATTGAGGATCTACTATGTGAGAAGAATATAATACTGACCTAAAGTAGATGCTTTTCCAGTTATCCCTGTTCTCCTGGAGCTTACAGTTTTGGTGGGAAGATGGACATTAACCAAATTATCATGTCCATAGATGTAAAGGAGCACCTGCCTTGAGTATTACAGATGAGAAGTACATGGTGCCAGGAGAGTTTCGACAACAGGAAACTTTTATGGGGAAATGATGATTGATCTACAATCTCAAGAAACAGAAGTTAACTAGATGTTCTGGGAAGGAATGAGTGTTCCAAGTAGAAGAAACTCCATGTGCAGGAGGAACAAAACAAGTAGGAGGAACTGAAAGAATGCCAGTGTGACTGGAGTAGGGAGGCCAAGGGAGAGCATGGTATTGGATGAAGTAATAAGATGGTTTGACCGTTCCCCATACACTGAAGAAAAGACAACATTTACTCAATTATTCTTTATAGGGCATCATTTACTCAATCACGTTTTAACATGTAAAGCATTGGGACATTCAGAGATGGTCTTTGCTCAGAAAACTTACTGATCACTGAGTGAATTGAGGCATTAAAGAGTTATAATTAATAACACAAGATGGACAACAAAACATGTCAACAGAGAAGTAAGGGAAAAGAACTATAAGAACTCAGAGAATTGAGAAATTACTTCTTTCTGGGAACAATATAGGAAGACTTTGTTTTTCTTTTTTCATGAAGTATTTGATCCTGAGAGAGATAAAGGGAACAAGTACCATAATCACAGAAGTGGGAAAGAGTGCAGGTGTAGATATTAGCAAGTTGCTTATAATGGCTGAAGTACTTGAGCAAAGTAGCAGAAGATGAGCTAGACAGAACCAGATGAAGCAGGGTTTCGAATGTTTGGCTAAGACATTCAGTTTCTATCCAGTAGGGAAAGCACAAGTTTTATCAAAAGAACAACTTAATCAGCATTATATTTTGCAGAGATTAATCTGGCATTGTGGGTAGATTGAACGGGATAAGAGACCAGTATTTGGGAGAGCAGCTAGGAAACAATGACAACTACAAATTCTTGTCTAGAAGAGCCTGAGCTGGGATGAAAGAGGCACTAGAAGTAAAATGTGGAGGGTATTAATTATTTTGCAAGAGCTGTTGTAATGAAGCAGCACAAATGGGGTGGCTTAAACAAGAGAAATTTATTGTCCCCTAGTTCTGGAGGCTAGAAGTCTGAAATCAAGGAGTTGGCAGGGTCATGCTCTCTTTGAAACCTATAGAGCAACCCTTCCTTGCCTCTTCCTAGCTCCTGGTGGTTTGTGGTCATCTTTGGCCTTCCTGACTTGCAGATGCATAAATCCAGTCTCTGCCTTCGTCATCACATGGCGCTCTCCCTGAGTGTCTCTGTCTTCGTAGATGGCTTCTTATAAGGATACCAGTCATAATGGATTCGGGCTTCACTCTTGCTGCAATATGACTGCATCTCAGCTCAACCAATCCTGTCTGCAATGACCCTATTTCCAAACCAGAACACATTCTGAGGTATTGAGAATTAGGACCTCAGAACCTCAATACCTTTTTGCAGGGGACACAGTTCAACCCATAACACTAGGCTGAAGTCTTATTGTATAGAAGGATGCAGGGAAGGAGCTCAGAAGAGGCCGCACATGGGTGTGCATTGGCTTCCCTGGCCAGCAAGCCCTAAGCTTTCATGTTGCAGGAAGCCACCTATATTGCATAAGAAGAGGGGCATCTCTATAAAGGCTCCAGGACTCTCCTATGATGTTGTCTTCTCATCCAACACGTCCTGAAATTCTACCAACTCCCACAGCCGCATGGGGAGGAATTGTCCTCAGACACGCTGGAGGAAGTGTCAGGGCAATTTCTCACATTTTTAGACTTGGTTTTTGCCTTATGTGAGAAAGAAAAAAGATGGTTTTTCCAGTATTTTGTAACAACTTGCATCAAGAGCCACTAGATGGCAATCTTCACACATTTCCATGCTTTCTCTGCTTTCTTCAAGCCCGAATCCTCAGAGCCCAGAGGCAACTCCTCTCTGCACAGGGAATAGAGGTGAGGGAGGAGTCCCATTTCCTGTGATCCCCCACAGACTTTAGTGCATGGAAGTCTAAAAAAATGGAAGGAAGACTGTCTCACAATAGTCCTAATCAGTTTGAGCACCGTTCATACCTTTTAGTTGCATAGTAAATAGCATTTCATCAATATTCATGAGTTTGCTGAATTTAACCAGGGAAAAGCAAGAACTCTTAACAGTATGTGGTCTTGGGTATAATTTATGCCGAAGAATCTCTGGTATATAAAAGAGAGGACTCTTATTCCGAGAGATCTGTTTACTTGGTCATTAGCAAGGGTGAAGGAGACACTTCCTGAAATTAGTTTTCCTTCTCTCAAAATCCAAACTTCTGTTATCTATAGTAGCCAGAGAGCAACAGAGAAGCAGCCCTAATCTTGTGATGATATGGAGGGAGGGGAAAACAAGACTAGAGAATTGTAGGTCTGGGGGCCTGTTCAACAGGAGCCTAATTTTGAAATACCATTGACTACATGCAAAGACCAAGTTACCACTGTTTCTGTAAAGATCTGTTTTAAGTGCCGCCTAATGGTTTGTATAAAGCATCTTCCTATTTTCCCACTCACACTTAGACACTGAGCTGGAGGAAAGAAAGAACACAACACTACAAAAGTTAGTTAAACCAGCACTTTGAAAAGTAGAAAACTCCAGAATCATGCATTTCTCATTTTGCAATAAAAAATTATTTGATTCTGTAACATACGTAAGCAATAAATAAAGGAGTGTTTATCTTGGAGTTAGAAGATGCTTGTAATGATAAGATGCTTCTGCTATTTTCGAGTTGGGGCCAAGATGGAGCTAAGAGGGTGGGTGCACCAACTGTAATTTCTTGTCTATGCTTATTATTCACCAAATATATATATTTTTTCTGCGTGCATGATTCTATAATCAGGGAAGGAGGAGGGCACATTTGTCAAGCCAGATGTTTTCCATAAACTATCTCATTAAATATATTTCACACTTTCAGGCAGGCCCTATTATTATTCCCGGGTTTGGAGGAAGATCTGAAGTTTTAGAAGTTGCACAGCTTGCATAGACACACAGTGGTGGAGCTGGGAGTCAAATCCTGGTATGTTGCTTCCAGAGCTGAAATTCTTCTGTATTCTAGACTGCCTTCCATATAAGGCTAGAAAAGATGTCCCTGCCTTTGAGGAGGTAATAGGGAAGCTACAAGGCCGAGCGCAGGAAAAGTAAAGGCCCATAATTTACTTGTGGGTCCACCTGTGATTGCATAACAAGTGGGCCAAAGAAAGCAGCCACCTGTAATTTTAGAATTCCTGGGGAAGGGGCACTATTAAGAGGACATACAATTCTGTCAATCCAGTATGATTGGGTGCAGTGTCTTTGAAGGGCAAGGCCAAATTGCATTGCTTATAATTTCATGCCTCAGTGTTTTACTCTGGTTTTGCCTGGAGGGTTCTCCCGCTACAGGGGTTACCTCCTCCAGGAAGCCTGCTCTGTTTCCTCTAGCTCTTCCATGTGTGAATTATGGCCTTGTTTGTGTCACTGCTTACCTTATATCTTCATCTATTGCTGCCCCTGTGGCGGTGTGGAATTGGGTTTTTTTCACAAGTCTCTCTTGAGCTCCTATGAGCTCCCTGCCTATGAGCCCTGTATTCATCTCTGCATTGGCTGCACCCACCATGGGACACGGTACATGGGAATTAAAGACATGTTTGCTAATGGTGGATGGGAGAAAGGAAGAGAAAGAAAGAAAAGAAAGGAAGGAAGGGAAGTGGGGAGAAAGAGAAATAAAGGGAAGGAAGGGAAGGAATGAAGGAAAGGAAGGAAAGGAAAGACAGGAAACAAAAAGGAAAGGAAGAAAGGAAGCAAAAGAAAGAACTTATGAATTTGGAAATTGTTCTTGTAGCCAGACAGATGAAAATGAGGTCTTTCCGAGACTGGCTTCCCTTTCTTCAGGCCCAGTTTTACTCTACGTCATAAAAGAATACACGTACAACTTTGTGCTTCTTCAGGTTTTCAGAACACACTACCTGGATAGGTTCCATCTGACCTTATGCTTGGCTTAAATATTAAACTTAATTACTTAGGCTATTCTAAGGAAAGCACTCAGCTGTCAAGGTGGCTCTTGATATACACGAGTTTTCAATTTAAAGCAATCTACACTCATTAACTCTCCTTGCCTCCCCATAACTTTCATCAGGTTGAATGGCAGATAGTGACATTTTAAATGGAAAAGAGAAGGGGTAGGAATGAAAAAGGGGCAGGAGGGTGTTGAGATGTGGGCTAGCTGTCAAGAGCAGAAAAGACGGCATTAAAACTCTGCCCTCCCCCACTGCCCTAACCATTCCCTTTGAGTTTTTAATATGAATTAAAGATAAACTGGACAGAAAAAACTGACTGGCATTGACTTCTCAATTTGACTTGTGGGATTCCCTTTGGCTTTCAATGTATAGCTGACTAACCCTTCCCTTTCCCCCTCCAAGAAGTTAACAGAGGGAAGAATGGATCTGCTATGAGAGAACTCCATTGTCTCAATAAATATTAATAGGTAAACACATATTAATATATCATATATGCATTTTGGTGGTCCTTGGGAATCAAGTCTGGGTCCCGGTTGGGGATGGGGAGCCCACGCTGGAGGCCGGTCAGTCCACTGTCCTCGTCTGTGCCCCAGGATCCATATCTTCTATTAGTTAGGCCAGAAATCCTCTTAAACAACCTTAGTGGAGAATCACAGCATCTATTTGCTGGCCATGGTACATGGTCCTTTATTTTAAGGTAAAGAAGTTTACAGAAGTGAAGTGATTTGTCAAAGGTCATGGAACTGGTTCTCAGCAGTGTCAGGACAAATATGATTAACACTATCCATTCAGCACCTACTATGTGTCAGGCACTTTGATGTATGTTATCTCTATTCTTTATACCAAGCCAGAAACATAAAATATCTCAGTTTTGCAGTGTAGGGAAGTCAGGGAGGTTAAGCAATTTGTGTTCATGACATTTTGATGTGGATGTTTTGATACCATGGTTATTTTTACTTTTGCTCCTATACCACGCTCCTTAAAAACAAACCATTTGAACTTCCATTTTTAAAACTACCTCATAACGAGGTTAGTAGACATCTTCACTCCATCCGTGCCCTATGGATCCATCTTTTAGTGGGTGAAGGTAAAGGCTGGGGGAGAATAGGTAGGGTCAAGAATGGACGGAAGGTCAGTTGGAGGCTGGTGGTGTCAGGAATAGGGTGAGGTAAAAGATGGGGAAAGTTCAGATAAGGGCCACTGTTTCCTGCTGCGTGCTTCCCATGATACTAAAATCACTGGAGAGTTTAATGATTTACTTTTGAACAGTTTCACATTATGCTTCTCCTTTTCCCTATCCCGTGTAATCAAGGCCTCTGGGTTCCAAGGTTAGAGCTTTCACTCCAGTGTTTGGTTTCTTGCTTAGTATGTATTTGTTTCCCTCAGTACGCAGTAACAGCGGAGGAGATCTCTGGATTCAGCAAGAAAATCTTGTAACAATCAAGCAAGATATGCATTAAACTGAGGCTCAGAAAGGTTAAGTAATTTTCTCAAGGACATAGCGCTGCCTCCTCATAGTGACGGGAGAGCCAGGGTGGTCTGACTCTCAAGACCAAGGTCATTTAAGTGGACCTGATTGTACTTCTCTCTCCTTCCCAACAAGTGCAAGGCACGTTCTCTCTCCCTGCAGGCCGGACCCCTGTCTGGAGGTGCAGAGGCTGCACACTCTCAGATGGTTGGGTTGCGGCCACTTTTCTGTGGCTGACCCCATCCCACATTCATCTGCCACAAGGGACAGTGCTGGAGATTCTTCTGCCCTTCCACATCTACTTTCCACCTTTCTTCATCCTGCTTTGTGCCCTGGGAAGGGGACCTCTCTGCACCATATTGACAGGCTCCCTTGACCTGAGGTAGAAGATGCAAGGGTGGGAGGAGATGAAACTCTGGTATTTATTCCGTGGGTGTCTTCCAGGCAGGTCACTGTGGGATGGCTGTACCCCTGGTCAAATGGCCATGGCTCTTAGAAAGCCCTCTGCCGTTTCTCCCTGGGTTCTAGAAATGGCTCTCTTAATTCTTCCCTTTGAACCTAGATGTGGTAATGGCTCCCTCTCTTCGCCTGCCCTGGGAGACTGGAGTATCTTCACTGGTTTCCTTAAATCATACTTTTGCAAACAGTTTCTTTAAAATTCTCATTTGATCATTGGAGTGTTCTATCTGCTCCTCACCAAGATCACTGTTTCCTCTTTCTTCCTGACTAGTCCCACTTAGTAAAAAGTGCGTTATTCAAACTATTATTTAAAGGAGGCTTGCAAAAAGAAGTTATCTGGATATGTTAGTAATCCCTTGAAGAATTTTAGAGGTTGCTAAACTGTGGTCTGCTGCCTTGCTTTCCTGGTTTGCGAATAACCGATGTCATAAAACTCTTGCCCTGGAGCTCTTAAATTCACTTGGGGAGTTGAAAAAAGTTAATTTTTTTATTTCTATTTATTTATTTTTTTTGCTGAGTCAAAGGAAAATGAAGGAAATTTACACCCTGCCATATGTTTTCCCTAATGGCATTGATTGACAATGAGGCCACTGTGGGCAGAGGCACAGGTGTGCAGGGAGGACTATGGGGAAACACCTGAGGTCAATTTAAAATTCCTCTTTGCAAATTGCCAGAGTCTGGTTGGCAGAATTGGACCTGCAATTTCCTAAGTGACTCTGGGGAGCAGATAAAGCCCTGAAATTCAGGAAAAAAAAGTGAGTTTATCTTCCAGAGAAACTGCGGCTAGATAGCTCTGGGGCTGCAAAGAGATGGAAGGTGAATAGGTCAAGCTTCTCACATTGGGCCAAGTATTAATCTGCAACTGCCAGAAATGGGGGAAAAAGGCACCTAGTAATTTTATTACTAGGTCACCATACAATTTGTTACCTAAACTAGAATTTTTTTTCAGAGTGAAAGACGGTGTTTAATTGCTCTATAGCAACAGACTTACACCGGAACTGTAACTGGCAAAATGGTATGTAAGGTAAAAAGTAAACCGAAGAATGGAATCCTCAGGGGTCAGGGGCACCTGTTGGGAGGGGAGCCAGCCAGAGTATATACCTGGTTCTTCTGCACTGTGCCCTGCACTCCTCCCCCAGGCAGGGGGAAGGAGGAGGGCCGTGTGTATGAGACCATCATTTTTTTTACTCGACGCAACAGTTACTGATGAGATGAAGAAGCTAAAGCTGAGTTGGATTAAGGCACTCGCCAAAAGTAAGTTGGTGGTTGAAGTAGGCTTCAAGGATAGCTTGTCTGATTTCAAAGTTAATCCTGGTTCCCCACACTAACAGAGCCCAGCAGTGTATGACATTTGAGGCAAAAGGGATGACAAGCGAAACATTAATAAGTATGCTTTCTTCTTCTGACCTTTTCTGGGAGACAGTTAAGAAAAAAAATCGCAGTTGGAGACTTAGCGTATTGAGCAATGGGAAATCCAGCAGGCAGAGGGTCTTTGTGCAGAGGAGACCAAGCTCAGTCAATGAACTAAAGATTGGTTTCATTTAATTACGTCTATCTTTAGGTTCTGTGAGGAAAATCCTGAAATTCTGTCTTAGGTTGTTCAAAGCAAAAATGTCACACAAGAATACACATTGCTGTTTAAATGTACCCAGGTAATCATTATTACAATAAAATTTCCTATTCCATAGACCAGGATACACCATACAGCAGACCAGCATCCCTGAGGAAGAAGAGCTCTGTGTGTGTGTGGCCCTCCTATCTCTACATAAACTGATGTTACCAGAACTCTGTTATTTCTGTCCCTGAAGGTAAGGACACAACTTTCCTCCATTCTTCTCATTCCTAGTTCTCTTTCAAATTTAGCTGACCTGGAATGTGGGCCCAACATTGCCTTGACAAGCACAGGTTGATCCTGATATTAGCCTCTTATTCAATGCTTCCAGCTAACTACATCTAGAATTTCCCATCTGCCATTCACCTGAATTTGGCCTGTGAAAAACTGCAATGGAAAAAATTTTGCTGTACTTTAGATGCATCATCTCAACAGTTTGTCTTTCACTGATACTTATTTTTCAAAACATCTTTTTTTTTGGTCTACACTTTATTTGATTTTGTTTGAAATTGCTGATAAATCCATATAGCCCTGTAACATATATGGTGAAACCTCATAATCCTTAAGAACATGGGTAACTTTGTGGTTGTTATATTTAGGAATATGCCCAATATTTGAAGAGCACTATTGAATTTCATTTTTACCACAATCCTATAAAGTATACATGACTATCTCCCCAGTTTGTAGAAGCTGAGTCTCAGAATGCTCAAATAACATGTCCTGGTATCACAGCTGGTAGACCTGGGATTCAAATCTAGAATTGCCTTTAAAGCCCATGTTTCTAACCATTATACTATACTGTATAGAATACTGAATATTCATATTTTAGGACAATATTAAGGGAAGCCAGAGTCACTGTATCAAAGCTGAGAAGACTTGCTTTGCAGATGATTAAATCAAAATACCTCATTGTGCAGATGGCTGGTGGTAGGTGGGATGAGAGAAGAAGCAGCTTTCAAAGTCTACAAAGTGAGAGTAGAAGTGGTTGGATGCTTATTCAACATCTATGCTTCTGTCTCCTCCTTCCTAAGGGAATCCTGCTTTTGTTGAGGCCTTCACACTTCTCGATGTGACCCTGTGTTTCAAGGGAGGCTGTGCAATCGCCAATGCTAGGGGATGAGTCATGATTGGCCTAATCCATCATGGTGAACCCATTCCCTCATGAATGATAGGCTTAGACATAGGCAGAAGATATAATTTTGGCCAATGAAATATGAGGAAATCTAATGGAGGGTTTCTGGGAATATTTCTTCACTTTAAAAAGAGCCATAGACACCTGAAGATATCCTAATGTAGGGGGAGGAAGAATTAGTACTTCTATTATTTACTATTCACCATTCTGAGCTTCCATAAATGACCTCTTATTCTTAGAACACAATGGGATGGCAGGTTTTATCATACCCATTCATAGATGAGGAGACTCAGACTTGAGAGTAGTTAAGTAATTCAGCTGTTAATTGGTAGAGATGGGATTCAAATCCAGAAATGTATGGCTTCAAATGTATCTTGTTTTAGGTTAGTTACTTTTCCTTTGGAATAAATTTGACATAGGTTTATGTTAATAATTGTGTTGGTAAGTCTCCGATAGTGTGTTCCCTTCCGTGTGTCCAGGTAGAGTTAGGTTCTGAGTCTGCAGAGTTGTGTGTCCTTAGGTCTTCCTCCACCTGGGAATCATATGGTCCCTCCAGCTAAAGTCTTGGTCAGATGATCCTCTGAAATGGCAATAGCCTAGAGGCTTGCATGTGATCAGGGAGGTTAAAATCATTCAGGAATACTGGCTTTGGGGACAGGATTGGGAGGCTCCTTTTCTCTTAATACTTTGCTCTCAAATTTTTTAAATTAAAAATCTTTTTTTGTAAAGATAGAGTCTTGTTGCATTGCCCCGTCTGGTCTTGAATTCCTGGGCTCAAATGAGCTGCCTGTCTTGGCCTCTCAAAGCACTGGAATTACAGGCATGAGCCACTGCACCCAGCCTTGTCTTGCTGTCAATTCTGAATCACTTGAAGATGTTGACTTGAGTCAGTTATGGTCACAACAAATGATAGAAAACACCAAGTAATTGTTACTTGGCACAGGTTAGGCAACTGGTTTGTTTCCTTCCTTGGTTGAATTAACTCAATTAACTGGTATAGGCCCAAGTTTATTTCTTTTAGGACAAGCCAGGCAAATCTCTCCAAATAAAGATAAAAATGTCTACTTTATAGGGTTTTAGAGAGAACCAAAGTTAATGTTCCTTGTATAGTTTCTATCATATGGTAGGAAACAATGTGCTAGCTCCCTAAGTCCCCAGTTTCCTCTTGCTTCCTTCAAATGTTTGATCAATATAAAAGTTATCCAGAGGAGAAATGTTTTTATATCTTGCAATCACTGCTAACTCTGTTACTCAATGTCATTTTTCAAAAAGAATTATTTTAGAATCTAGCACTAAAGATAGGTTAACTTCTTCTTTTTCCAATTAAAAAAATGTCCAACCCATCTTATGTTCCTTTTTGTCATGGCTTCCAGGATAATCAGAAGTAAACTTAATTACCAAGGGCATTGACCAACTTGCATCCATCCATCTATCTATCTATCTATCTATCTATCTATCTATCTATCTATCTATCTACCTATCTATCTATCATCTATCTACATTTTTATCGTTATCATCTAGATGTCAATCATCTATCTGTATTAGTTCCCTAGGGCTGATGTAACAAATTACCACAAACTTGGTTGGCTTAAAACAACTGAAATTTTGCCAGGCGTGGTGGATAATGCCTGTAATCGCAGCACTTTAGGAGGCCGAGGCGGGCGGATCATGAGGTCAGGAGATCCAGACCATCCTGGCTAACATGGTTAAACCCCATCTCTACTGAAAATACAAAAAATTAGCCGGGCGTGGTGGCGGGTGCCTGTAGTCCCAGCTACTCGGGAGGCTGAGGCAGGAGAATGGCATGAACCTGGGAGGTGGAGCTTGCAGTGAGCCGAGATGGCGTCACTGCACTCCAGCCTGGGTGACAGAGCAAGACTCCGTCTCAAAAAAACAAAATTAAACAAAAACAAAACAACAACAACAACAAACCACACACAAAAAAACCCAGAAATTTATTCCTTCACAGTTTAGGAGGCCGAAAGTCTGAAATCAAGGTGTCAGCAGGGTTAGTTGCCTCTGGAAGCTCTGGGGGACATGTTTTATGCTTCTCTCCTAGCTTCTGACGGTCGCTGGCAATCTTTAGCATTTCCTTGGCTTGTAGCTGCACATTCCAGTATCTACATGGACTTTTTCCCTGTGTGTCTCTCCACAGGGTTTCCTTATTAGGATATCCATAATTGAATTTAGGGCCCACTTGAATACAGTATGGCCTCATTTTAACTTCATTAACTACCTTTTCAAAGACTCTATTTCCAAATAAGGTCACATTCTGAAGTTCTAGGTAGACATTAATTTTGGGGGGACACTATTTGTCCCAGTACACTACCAATTTCACTCCCAATGTATGCTTTTACTTTCTGCTCCCCAACATTTTCTCAGGTATGCTGTCCAATTTCTCTGATTCTTTATTCCACAATCACTGAGTGCTACTATATATGAGACATTGACAATACAATTGCAAACAAAATCTTTGCCCCTCACCAAGCTCTTACAGTTTAATGAAGGGATACACTAAAACAAAGACCCAATTAAGTATTTGTTTAGAAATAGTATAATTTATAAATTACGACAAGTGCTATGAAATAATGTGAGATATATGAGATTATAAAGGGAGATATGATTCATATTGGTCTGGGATTATCAGAGTCTGAAGAAGGGCGATTTCAGCTGGGAGTTTATAATGTAAAGGATTCAGCTGAGCAAGTGTCAGAGGATAGAGTATTTGAAGAAGAGAAGGCAACAGCCTGTGCAGGGAAGCCAGGAGGAAAGTGGCGTGGGCTGATGCTGGGAGGTAGGCAGGGCCAGGTCCCACAGGGCATTATGGGCCATGCCAACATTTCAGATTTTTGTCCTGTTAGCATGGGAAGCCACTGCAGGCTTCTGAGAGAAGAATGGTCTGCCACATGGAAAACAAATTTGAGGAGGCAGGAGTAAAAGCAGAGAGCCAGTTAGGAGACTTTTGTAGTGGTCCAGGTGAAGAATGATGGCTTGGACTCGAGTGACAACAGTGGAGATGACAATAAATAGGCATATTTGAGGCGTATTTTATAGAAGGAAAAGACATGGCTTGTTGATGAATGCGGAAGATGAGATGTGGGAGGCATTAAGGATCCCTGCCAGTTTCCAGAATGAGTAACTAGATGGCCAGAGGTGCCATTACCAAGATGTGAGGCACAGGGGGAAAAATAGATTTAGGAGGGAAGATCAAGGATTCAGCTTTTGACAAGTTAAATTTGATATGCCTGGAGGATATTCAAGTGGAGATGTCAAATAGGAAGGTGGATATATGGTCTGGAGCTCAGAATAAGGGTCTGTGTTGAAATACAAATTCGGGAGTTCTTGGCAAAGAGACTACTTGAAGCCATTATTATTCGCTCTAGGTGTTTTTTGTTTTGTTTTGTTTTGTTTTTTAATTGTCAGGCTGACCTTGTTCAGGTATATTTGGCTCCTCTTTTAAATATCTGAGCCTGTGGCTCTGGTTATACCTTCCAGTCTCCAATTTTAATCATCCAATTTCTGCCTGATTTTATAGGTTTCTTTCTAATTACATTGTAAAGTCAGAGTACTACAATAGAAAGAAACAGATTCTGATTATTTGTGTGCCTTGGGGAAACCACTGAGTATCTCTGGGTACTCTTTTCCTAACTATAAAAGAAGGGAATTGATTGTTTTCAGTTTTAAAAATCTATGACTCTATAATCTACATCCACGAAGGCTTTATCTTTAGGTGGTAACCATTGGTAATTTAGCAATGTTTTGATTAGATTTTGCAGGATATTTTGAAGTACACATCATGTCCATCAATTAACAATTAAACCAAACAGTGTTCATGTCAATCTCAGATACTATGGCTGTAATTCAGAACAGCATTTCTTCTGTACTTGTGGATATAGGTTGTGGGGAAAAGTAGAAATTTAGATATTTACTCATCAAAATAGTATCACATTTAAATCTAAGACAAACGTGCTTCCCTGTAAATTCCTATAGGAATGGACGGTTTTTGGGCAAAGTGAAAAGTAATCCAAATGTTATGTAAGAGTCAAGTAAATGCAATAACCTGGATGATGAGGCACAAGTAATAGCATTTCCTTATGTTCTCTGAGGTACAGCTATACAACGTGTCACCATTTTCAGCCATGTTTCCATACCTCCGTGACAGCAAAACTTCTCTTGCCACAGGGAACCATCTTGTACCACTTGTCATGGAGCACATCCATAAACCCATGTGACTTGTATTGACTGATTAGCTCGGATATGTTGGAGGTCAATGGAGAGTTGGGTGGGAGGCCAATGCCGTATCCTAGGAGAAAATACAATCTCAGATGAATTTTTTACACCCTTCCTGAGAGATTGCCACCACAGTACATACTTGTGTGATACTGCCGTCAGACCCAAAAAAAGGGTATGATGAGTTTTCATCAACTTTCTTTCAAAGCACTCAAGGACATTCCTAGTAATGATTACCCTTGAATCAGCTGCATCTCTGAGTAGATGAATTGAGTTAGAAAAGGAGAGGAATGGGCTGTGCACAGTGTGTTAGTGAAACATTTTAAGATCTTCTGCCTTTCCCTTTAAGACATTCCTTAGAGGTAATCTTTGGGGTCTTTATCAGGGCTTGGATTCCCTATTTACTTCTTCCAGAACCCCTCCTCTGAACGTTAAATACACAAAATTGGATAATCTTAGTCTGTGGTTGGTGACATTCTCTTATCAGTGTTAATGCATGACCCTCTCTTACTTTTTAAAATTCATTTTTAATTTTTGAATAATATAATAAGACCATGTGAATAAACAATACAGTATGAGAACTAAAACATTAACAGGAACTTATAAAAACTATCTTAAATTGTCCATAAATAAATAAATAAATAAATAAATAAATAAATGGTAATACCAAGTGTTAGAGAAGATGAGGATTAATAAGATTATGTATATATTGCTTGCTGTAATACAAACTGAAAATGTACACAACCATTTTGGAAAGCAGTTTGGTATTACTTTGTACGGTTGAACATTTACACATTTTAAGAACAGCAATTCTGCTCCTGAGTCCATTCCCAAAGATCTCCACCACGAGCATACCAGAAGATATGTACAAAACTGTTCTTAGAGGAACTGTTTATAATAGCAAAAATTGGAAACAACCCAAATGTTCTTTGACAAGAGAATGAGTAATGAAACTGTGGACTATTTGCACAGATGGAATATTACATAATCAAAACTGTATGAACTAGAACTAGAGGCAACAATATGGATGACCCTTAGTAATATGCCATTGAGTGAAAAAGGTCAGTTCCAGATCACTTGCAGCATGAATTCATTGTGTAAATACTAAAACATTAAAAACCAAACAATATGGTTTTAGCAATACATATGTATGCATATATATGTGATAATACTTTTTTTTTTTTTTTTGAGACAGGGTCTTGCTCTGTTGCCCAGGTTGGAGTACAGTGGTGCCATCATGGCTCACTGCAGGCTTGACCTCCTGGGCTCAAGTGATCCTCCTGGCTCAGCCCCCCAAGTATCTGGAACCACAGGCACACACCACCACCCTGGCTAATTTTTGTATTTTTTGTTGAGATAGGGTCTCACTGTGTTGTCCAGGCTGGTCTTGAACTCCTGGGCTCAACCAGTCCACTCACCTCAGTCTCTCAAAGTGATGGGATTACAGGTGTGAGCCATGTGCCCAGCTTGTCATAATACTTACTATTTTTTTAAACAAAACCAAGGATGTGTTAAGTGAAAGGGTGGTGGTAATGTAGGGCAAGGGAGGCAGGGGAAGGAATGAGGGACGAACATAAAGATGGAGTTAATTTGTTGTCAGAGTTTAATTAGTCAGCTTAAACTCTGTATCCTCACACTGTGTGGCTTTACTTGCTTTCCAAAATGTTACTATACTGTTAACCTCTTTGATGAGCCATGTCAAAGAAGCTAATTAGCTACATTTTGTTTTAGCTATTGGACAGAATAGTAAAAAACCCAAAACACTTTTTTTTTGCCTTCAACATGATTGAGGAAGAGAGATTAAAAGTATACTTAGTTCCTTTTTCATGGATAAAGACTAAAAGACTGTCAAGCATCCAAAGATACTTAATAGAAACAAATATCTCCTATAATTATTCTATCTTACAATTCAATTTCAAGAGCACTGATTTTTGTTTCTTTTCTAATTCAGATACACAATCTTTTCCTTTAAAAAAAAAGGCTTGAGATGTGTGTATAACCAATAAAAGAGATGAAATAATGCATAAAAAACTGAGTTTTAATGGATTGTATTTTTTTTCTGATAATAATATTATTTGTTCCTTAACAATAGGGAGTCAAGAAAATGATGACAATGTCAAAAGCATGATTAGAATTTTCCATTCAAAGAGCTATTTTGAGTGCCTGTTTTATGCCTAGTAATTTTGGTTTGAAAGGCGGGATGGAAAACAAAAGAGTTTGGATGGGTAGCTTTTGATTCTGCTGATGTTATTATTAAATAACATTTTAAAATATAATGGGTAATTTATTAGAAGGAAGTAATCAGTTTTCTTTAGAAACATAATGAATGTTGTTTCCAATTCAACTGCACAAACATTATTCAGGACTTATTTGCACATCAGGCACAATACTAGGCACAATCATATCATAATATTCACTGATTCACTGGCTCACTCACACATTCATTTATTCATTCACTCATTCATTCAGGCAACATATCTTCCCTGAGTAAATAGGCACCGCACCATGTTAAGTGGTCAGGATTTAGCGGTGACCAAGGTGGATGTGGTGTCTGCTGTGATGGAATGTACACTCTACAGGAGAGACAGATATTAAACAAGACACAGCATAATTATTATTTCATTACACTTGAGATAGGTGCCATAAGGGAGAACCGGGCCATATAAGAACAAAGTGTAGGAGGACTTGCTACTGTCTGGTAGGAGTGGGTTGATGGTTAGGATAATTAGCCAGGTTTGCTGAATATCAATGTGTTTTTCCTCCCTGGGTCAATAGTTTTCAACAACATCAACAGCAACAACAACAACAACAACAACAGATTGTGGCACACAGCTCGGTTAAATCATCCTTGGATTCTAATAATAAGTACTAGGACATACTGGGCTCCACTGTGTGCCAAGCATTATTCCACATGTATCCCTACATGAACCCACACCAGAATGTGTATTACTTGGAGACTTAAAGATTGAATAAATAGGCCGGGCATGGTGGCTCATGCCTGTAATCCTAGCACTTTGGGAGGCTGAGGTGGGCAGATCATGAGGTCAGGAGTTCGAGACCATCCTGGCTAACATGATGAAACCCCGTCTCTACTAAAAATACAAAAAATTAGCCGGGCATAGTGGCAGGCGCCTGTAGTCCCAGCTACTTGGGAGGCTGAGGCAGGAGAATGGCATGAATCTGGGAGGCAGAGCTTGCAGTGAGCCGAGATCGCGCCACTGCACTCCAGCCTGGGCAAAAGAGTAAGACTCTGTCTCAAAAAAAAAAAGAAAAAAAAAAAGATTGAATAAATAAACTGCCAAGGTCACATAGCTAGTAGTCGGCAAAGCCAGCATTTTAAAATAGGTCTGTTTGATTCTAAAACCAATGCTCTTCCCACGATGTCCATTACAACATGTGACTATATCAAGGAAATACTTATCTCTTTCCCTTTAATGCAGGCCTCAACACTATATGCACATTGATGTAATGCCTTAAACCAGGTAGTTCATTTAAAAAACACAATATTCTAAACTGTTGGTTTGTTTCTAGTAAGCATAAATATACATTATTCACAGGCAGATTTTACTTATAAACTTTTCAATAAGTTTTGTAGAAACAGAGTGAGAACAGCTTTAACTTGTATATGATTATATATATCAGAAAATTCACTAGCAAGGACACTCACTAATTGTTTCTCCTAAAACCCTCTTAAAGCTAATCATTCCAATCCACATTAGTGTAATCATGGCAGAATTATTTTGCATTTGATAAGCATTTATTGTTCACCTATTCATCTATTGATTAATTCCATAAACGTGTTGAGTGCTTATTCTGTGTCAGGCACTCTTTCATATGCTGTGGAGGTTACCAAGTTAAAGCAGACACAGAGTCTTTCCATAAGGAGCTTATGGTGGCATGAGTGAAATGAGGTATACATTAAAAAAAAAAAAAACACACACAAATTGGCAGAAAGTTATTTGACTTTTCTTGGTAAAAAAAGATGAGTGAGGCATAAATTCAAAAAAAGGTAAAATATAATGCCCAGGACACAATGAGGACAGGCAAAGCTCTGTGAAAATTCAGAGGAACAAGAGATTGGTTCTAGAGGAGAGGATGAGAGATGGCATCTTGAAGTCATTCTTGATCATGATATTTTTGGTAGATAAGACAAAAGTATATGATAGGAAAGTTTTAAATTCTTACCTTCATACTTATGATAAATCTACATATTCTAAGAATAGAATTTTGACACTACAACAAAAGTGTTAAGATTCCCTAACGATAAAGCTATGTTGAAGTTTCAGAGACATTTATAAAAAATTGTTACACAAGAAATAATAAATATTAAATCACTCCACTCGATCATGTCTGGGTTAATTTGCAATCAGTGGCTAAAAACAGATTACTATCTCTTTAAAATTTCTATTTTAACACATGTATTGAATACTGATATTTTAATGATTTCTAGCAATAATAATCATTTTTAGCTAATGAAAACAAACTATGCATATGGAATGATGGGAAAAACAGGAAAATAAATTATGTGATGATTAGAAGAGTTATTTGTTAAAAGAGATAAAAATCCATTTTATTCAAAAACATAAAATAATAAAACCTTGAGGGTTTTATTTCTGTCCCCATTTATCAGTTGCTTTTCAGATTTCCTTGTGTTCATTGGTCAAAGAATTCTCATTTTAAATTGCTGACTCAACTTAGCAGCCTGAGTTGCTTTCATTATTATTAGAAACGTGGCTTTGCAATAAAGACAGGGTTGACTATTTTGCGGTTGATGGATGAAGCAAAATGGAATCCTTCAACCCTAAAGATGAAGGCATCAGGCATCCTGGAAATTGGATACAGCTTAATAGCCCAAGAGGACAATTTTCAGAATAGAATCCTGATCTCTTCACCATGGATAAATCAGCTTTATTCAGCTACGAGTGGTGGAAATATATTTTGGCTAGCAAATGTATAGTTAGAAATTCATAAACTAAAAGAATCTTCCGAAATGTGGCTGGAAAAGAGATGTTTTGAAAATAGCATCTCAGATAGGGTTAAAAAGGCTTCAGGAAGAAAGATTTATTCAATTTTACAGTCTGTCCTTGGAATACCATATTTAGCCACTCTGGGACAATGGTTGAGAACATATTGTAATGGTCCCAACTATAAAGGGACTATAAAATGGGTTTCCCTTAGCCTCAGCACATCAAAGTGGGAGAGAAATGTGTGGGAGAAGTTGAGACTTAAGAAGACTATCTTGGAAGAATTTTACAGTTAATTGGTCTCAATGTATTAATCAATATACCATATAATGATAATTTGTTGAGCACTTCTTATGGGCCAAACAAGTTTCTACAGTACGTGCTTCATATGCATTACTTAATCCTCACAACAATTCTATCATAAATTTCCTATTCATCTCCCCATTATGCAGGTGAGAAACCTGAGGAGTAGATTAGATAACTTGCCAGTTAATAACAGCAATTTTATCCTAACCCAAGCACTGAGACTTCAGAGCCAGTGTTCCAAGCACTGTGTTAAATAATTATTGAAAAGCAAGTAAAAGAACAAACTCAAAAGCAGGCAAACGTCTTTGGCAGAAAGGTCACACATCATTATTGTGCCTTACTCTTTCTCCTTGTTTGAGCTTTATTGTCAGCTAACTGCAGTGCACAAATTGGAGACATGTATTCATTTATCTCAACACTTTTTTTTCTCCCCTGCACACAATATGTATTTGTGCCTCTGGTTTATGGTATTTAATTTGACCAAAGGCTTTCCACATGCTTTCGAATCCTTAAAAGTTTTGGTTTGCTTTGCTATATACTCTGTACCAATGAGTACTCATGAAAGGGTTTCAAACTCAGTGTGGAGCCACTGTTTCTTATTTGCCTTACTTTTCCCTTTTTAGTCAAGATAAATGCAGAATGCTGAAGTTGGGAGGGATAGTTAGTTAATAGTTATCTTAGTCTGTTCAGGCTTCTATAACAAAATATCATAGACTGGGTGACTTAAAAACCAAAGAAATTTGTTTCTTATAGTTCTGGAGGCTGGGAAGTCCAAGATCAGGGCACTGGCAGGTTTGGTGTCTGGTGAGGGCCCGGTTTCTGGTTCATAGATGGTGCCATGTAGCTAGGTCCTCACATGCTGAAAAGGGTGAATGAGTTTCATTGAGCCTCTTTCATAGGGGCACTAATTCCATTTTATTAGGGTGGAAACTTCATGACCTAATGTCATCACCTTGGGGATTAGGTTTTAACATATGAATTTTGGGGAGGCACAAACATTCAGACCACAGCAGTAGTTACACTGAGTGTCACACATAGAGTACTGAGTGTGTTACTACTATATACAGTGACGGTACATTCAGCATGAAGGAATCATCACACTCTGTTTTCTCTCCTAAGTACATTTAAACATTTGGGAAAGTGTAAGTACAAGTTATTAACTACCTAAGTGAGTCAATTAGGTACTTATTTCAAACCTAATTCGTTATTTAATAGGTAATACCTCATTTATTATATTAATGTTATATGCCTAGCATTGTACTAGACCCTGTGAAAGAATATGGATAGGCATATAAAACATTCCTGTAACCTAAATGACCAAGTATTGCTCATAAACTGCTTTGATGATTTTTTTATGCCTATACAGCCTAACTTAATAATAAAGTTCACATTTTAATAAGTTCAAGAAACTTAAATGTTGTCAAAGGATAGCATATATTTTTAACAATTTAATTGAGAGAAATATTTTCTTAAAAATTCATGAAATTATTTCTCTCAATTAAATTGTTAAAAATATATGCTATCCTCTAATAACATTTAAGTTTCTTGAACTTATTAAAATGTGAGCTTTATTATTTAGACTGTTGGTGGCTCATGCCTGTAATCCCAGTACTTTGGGAGGCTGAGGCGGGCAGATCACTTGAGGCCAGGAGTTTGAGACCAGCCTGGCCAACATGGTGAAACCCTGTCTCTACGAAAAATACAAAAATTAGCCAGGTGTGGTGGCAGGCACCTGTAATCCCAGCTATCTGGGAGCCTGAGGCATGAGAATTGCTTGAACCTGGGAGGCGGAGGTTGCAGTGAGCTGAGATCGCACCACTGCACTCCAGCATGGACGATAGTGAGACTTAGTCTCAAAATAAAAAAATTGTGAAATTCATATGTTTAAGAAAAGTAGCAATCAAGGTTTTGACTAGTATTTCTACCACATTGTTTTGTGTAATTTATACATATCTTCCTTTTGTATTTTACTGAGTTATGTTTTTGGGCTATAAACTTATTGGCAGAAGCGGAATTGAATTAAATTTTCTGAGGTGTACCCCATCCATTTTGAGAATAACCTCACAATTATAACAATATTCTCTCAATTAAAACCTGCAGTATTTCTGCTCTCTTGCAGGGAGGGCTTTTCCATGTGCCATTTTGTGCCCATCTCCTTTGAAAACAATGTGATGCCTAGAGATGATGGGAACTGCAAGACACTAAGTCTCAGGAACACAGATGGAAATGTAAACAGGAAACCAGTGGGGAGTTAATTGTGTGACATCTGGCACTAGGGTCCAGCAGAGGCAAACAAGCCATCTTACCACTGTCTTTTGACAAGATAGAGTTGTCCCCTGAAGATAAAGGTGGAAGATGGAGCCCCTCATTCTTATGTCCTCTACACATGATTCATTCTTAGTAGCTCCTAATGGCAGAAGGGACCTCAGTTACCCAGTGCAACTAGGACAGAAATAAAATGTAACATCCCCAGATGCCATAAAAAATGAGAAATTTTTCATTGTTACATAAACATGGGATTATGTACTGAATGTTGTTTATTTTTCTAGCTTTTTCTTTTTCTCCCTTTGCTATCTTAGATGGTAGTCTTAATGGAAGACCACTACTGCTAATTGCCTCTCTTTCTGAGTTCTATCCCTGCTTCAGGTGGGGGTCGCTATGTCTGGAGAGGGGACTGATTTCTGCTAGGAGAAGATGTGGAGAAATAGCATCAGCTGTAACATTCTCATTTATCATGAAAACAAAGACAGAGGTAAAAAAATCTGCTGATACATTTAGAGGAGACAGAGACCAACTGTGGTTGGGAAATTGAAATCAGAATAGTCTTGATATCCTAGTTAACATATAGGAAAGTACAGATTTCTGGAAATAGCAGTTGGGCACCCCCATGGGATTGTTTTGAGCCAAAGTGTTTTCTGAAAAGTGAGCATAGCTGTCTTGAGAGCCAGCATGTACTGTCACGTAAGGGAAGCTGGGAATTGGGAAAAATGAAATTTGCTGGTTCAAACTATCAGGTCCATATATCAACCATCATTCAGAATGAAAGGAGCTACTGACAAAGCAATCTTTCTTTGGTTCTGAAGTTTGATTGATTGGGTGATCACATTAGAAGGCAAAATTTGCTGCCAGTGGAGAAAAAGACCTGAGATCCAAACAAGGATCCCAAGGTTTTGTTTGGGACCCTAAAGGGTATTAAACTATAGAATGAGTTTTTTTTTCCTACTTATTTTCCAACTAGTGGAAGAATACTGATTTAAGAATCATGAGTTTTAGATTTCAGTCCCAGTATTATTATCTAATTGTACAATCGTGAAAATGTTATGTAATGTTCCTGGGCTTTCTTGTTTATCAAATGAGTAGACTGGATTAGATCAATATTGGGCCCTGCCCGCTGTAAAAGCTAATCATTTTAGTTTTTCCATCAGATTTGCTACAGTATTTGGCTGTTAGAAAATACAGATTTCCCTGAATTTTGGGAGGCAGACGTGGGAGGATCACTTGAGGCCAGGAGTTGGAGACAAGCTTGGGCAACATAGCACATAGCAACACCCTGCCACTACACACACACACACACACACACACACACACACACACACACACACAATACAGATTAAATTAAATTAACTCCCCATTTATTACACTGTGCCACCACTCCCAGATACCTGAAGCAACATCATTTGGGTAACAATAATTTTTTCCCCCTAACAACTGGGTAAATAAATATTTGTTGAATAGGTGAAAAATAAATTCCTAACTTCAGCAACTTCATAGCTAAGTGCTTATGAGTTGAAAACGAAAACAAGGGAAGATGAATAGCTCTTTGCTTCTGACTTTGGCATTTGTGACTTGCTAGGTTGGCAAACTGAGCACATCCTGAATAAAGGTGAATCAAGAGTGACTGATTAATACCTTCTATGGCAAATGGCTTCCCCACTGTGAGAAGTTTGCAGTCAGCATCTATTGACACTTCATAATCCAGAAGGGCTTTGTCCATGATGAAGGCGTCTAGTTTCTCTGGATCATTCCTATATTTAAGACCAGAGGAGAAAAGTGAACATGATTCATTCATGGGAAGGAAGCATGAAGGCTGACAGCCGGCTTTTGTTTAGGGGACAGAAACCTGGACATTAAGGGCTGCACAAGCTACCTAGGTGCTGACTTAGCTGTCTTGGCTTCTCACTGATCTCCAGACTACAGATCAGGGGAAACAGACACTCTTATAAGAGAGTGTGACATCTTTCCAGTGGGTTTATCTACCGGCTCCTTTCATTACTTCTAAATCCATCAGTAAAGCCAGAGCCACTCTGAATTGAATAGGAAGTGCATAGAGAAGGTTTATTCTTATTACACTATGAGAGTGACTTCTTGTCATTAGGCATTGCATTCATTGTTCTCTATACATTTTATCACTCAGAATGACTGTGATATAACAGATGAGGAAATTGAGGCTCAGAGGGTTGAAGTAACTTAAACCAGGTTACACAGCTAGTAAGTATTGGGACCAGATTCAAATGAAAGGTGAGTCTCAGCACAGGCTGAGCTTCCACCTACAAAGAGGTCAAGGAAGGAGAAGTTTTATAAGGAAATAACTGTCTAAAATACATGCAATGATTTCTTTGTTTCCAGCCACTTCCAATTCTTTTTGGAAAGCTGAAAGACATACATCCATTTAGGAAAGGATTTTCTATCAGGAAAAGTTTCAGAAAAATTCTTAGTCCAATTTGCTTTTATTGTGACTATGTCATGAGCCCATCCCTGGATATTGTTACCATGGAAATGGACTATTATTCTTATTGGCTAGGCAGTGTAACCTGGAGCCAGGGGTGGGGTTCACCACACATAAATCAGTGAGAGTAGAAGAGGGATGAAGAAATGCAGGATGCTGTGACCAAAAAGAGGGAATGGATTCTTTGAAGACCAGAAAAGCAACCATTTTGTGCACCATATCATCTCCCCAGTTAAAGTGTAAGTTTCTTGAGAATAAGCACTCTGTGTTACACTTCTTTCTATCTCATGCAACAATGACCTCAATTCCTTTTTATTGTGTAGGTGTAGGTATTTACTTTTTGAAAATAAAAACATTTATTAATTTGAAAAAAGAAAGGATTTTCTACCCTTAGAGTTGTCCAAACAGCTTTGCAAAAAGAATAACTTTTCTATCCCTTCTGGGCTCAGTCCTTCCTCTCTTAGATCCAGTGGAGAGGCTGTTCTAATTTAACACAGTGTGACTTCTAAACAGAGGAGAATATGACTAGAATTCATAGAAAATCAAAAAGAGAAAGATATCCCTAGACACCAAGAAGATTCATCAGTGGGCAGGAAACACATCTTTACACGAATGGCTTCGTCTGGGTCATGTATAGACATGTATAGTCGACATGTATAGTCGATTGGTCAGCTTCTCTTTTTGGTACCAATGACCATTGCTTTCTTATCCTACTCTTCAAATAAGTGAAACAGCCAATTTAAAATGCACCCCCTTTTCCAAGAGGTATTGGATTTAAGTTACAATGAGGCCCGCATTTAACTTTAACCAAAATGAAGCTCCTCCCAGCTCTACAGTAATGGGAAGCTTCAGAAAGGCTTGGCGATGTGGATTATCTCCTAGGAGGTGATAAGGAATCTTAATGGAATCCTGGCAATAAAATAAAAACTGAGCTGAGAGCTGTTTCTCCAATCAAAGTTCGACTGCCACAGTACCATAATGTGCCTTGACAGCTACCTAGCAACAAGTTATCATTTGCCAATATTCCACAAATATTTGTGGTAGCAATATGACAATAAAAAAGATGAGGTTCATTTCAGTTTTTTCAAACCAGTAATTCATAAAGCCTAATGTCTCTGGTATCCTTCCTTAAGATAACTACTCTTGATTTTGGACTGCAAAGTGCAGATAGCTATAATAAATTTCAATCACATGAAAAGACAAGAAGTAGTCAGTTCTCAGACTCCCATAGGACCCTTAGTCACCAGTGAGGAAATGGCCAAGTGGGATCCAGGCACAAGTAGCTTCAAGACTGGCTGAATCACTGTTGTGGTTTGCAGGGCCCCCAATGGTTATTTCTATTATAGAATCATGCCCTGTCTTTTCTTAAGCATTGTTTAAAAATACATATCACATATCACAAGACAACCAGTCAAATATTAACATAATAAAAAGAATAAGCATTTTATTGGGAGTTAATTTTTTTAGATAACTGTTAATGAGAAAGCAGGGCCCTGAGAGAGTAGAATTAAGTAGATGAGAATTTTGATGGGAGAGGGAAAGGACAGGTTCAATATGTAGAAACCTTTCTTGCACAGGCAATGCTAGGGGTTGTGCCTTGTAGGTCAGTGCTCTGGGATGCCAGGGAGGTAACATGAAGACTGTGGTTGTGGGAAGTGGTGGCTAAGGGCACAGGAAATGATTAGACTGAAAGTGGAGAGTTAAGGCCTAGAGAGAAGTGGTGAGAGGGCATTAATGGTAAGCTGTGCATATATTCCAATTTCACCTCAATCAGTGAATTGCTTGGGGAGCTTGTTAAAATGAAGATTCTGATG
Organism: Piliocolobus tephrosceles; assembly: GCF_002776525.5. Lineage (NCBI taxonomy): Eukaryota > Metazoa > Chordata > Mammalia > Primates > Cercopithecidae > Piliocolobus > Piliocolobus tephrosceles. The sequence continues at coordinate 37,424,983 of NC_045447.1, read as the reverse complement.
CAGTAAGTTTGGGATGAGGCTGGAGTTGCTGCATTCCTAAGTAGCTTTCAGATACCAACTGGAGCACAGATGTTGCTGTAACATGGACTATTCTGCAAACATCAAGGGCCTACTCTTCCATCATGGTTCCTAGACTAGTCTGAAGTAGTGGTTGGATTCCAGAGACCTGGTCCTAGTCCTGACTCTGCCACTCGCTAGTTGTATTACCAAGGAAAATGGACTTGTTTTGGGCCTTCATCTGTGGCTGCTTTCTTAAAGATTGCTTCTCTTCAGGCTAGGGTGGCACCAGTGCTGGGCATGTGGGACTTCTCAGGTAAAGCTCCTGAGATACATAAATTTCTTGAGTGGAGTGGAAGTGTTGGGCACTGCAGCAGTAGCTCGTCTCATCCTTTTTCACACTGTCAGCAGAGCCCAGTTTGCCATTTGCTGGAAACCATTGCTACCCTGACATCTTATACTTTCTTTCAACCATAAATTTGCCTGAAGAAGAGAATACATGAGAAGATCTGGGAGGCAAAGGGACTCTAAACTTCATGTCAGAGAGAGACTGTAATGTGTTGATGTTCTTGCAAAATTAAAAGTGACATTTCATAATACACATCATATATAATTTTGCAAATATGAGAGAACGAGGCTTTTTCTCTAAGCTATAGTTAAAAGTCCATAAAACATTTTAAGTGGCCTGTTTCTAAAGTTGTTGAGAAAGACAAAACCCTTGTGTTCCATGAAATTATTTATTTATTTCTATTCTTTCTTAAAAAAAGAATTTGAGGTGGCAGGTCCTGCTGTCCATTGGGGAGATTATTGACGCTGACCATGGAGACACTAGTTTCCTGATGCTGCACAATTCTAGGAATTGGAGGTGTGGATGTCTGTTATTAACTTGATTCCATCAAGCAAGAGGGAGAAGACTGCTTACCCTCATGCCTTCCTGTTTTTCAGGAACCATTCTTTCCCTTTTCTCAGGAAGACTAGACAGAGCAGAGCCATCACTGCACCATCTGCCTTTGTATTCAACTTCATTGAATTACGGGCTCTGATAATCTGCCATGGCAGTGTGATTTCTTGTGATTGCTTCTCATAAATTCTGATGAGAAGAATGCAAGCATGGGAATCACTGTCTTCTATCTTATTTCCTTTCTATAGAAAATATCTAAGATAAATTCCATTTCCTCATGGCAAGAGGAGGCATTCCCTGGGTTTAGAGATATATTCACTGTGAAGGAAAAGGTTGCCTTGGGACACTTTATCCTCTGGCCATATTCCCTGTGTGTTTGACTGTTTCAGCACCATTGTTTTCTCAAGTGATATAAAGCCAGCATTTACTTCCTCCACCATCTGCTATGCTAATGGCCCCACTGGTTCTTTGAACAAAGCTACTACCAACTTGAGACTATGCAGGTCACAAGTAATCTAGGTTACACAATTAAAACTATTTCACACTGTCTCCTGGGATCTCACACAGTATAAAGTATTAGTTAACACAATGTGGGTATATTTATCTGTCATTTTCAGAAACTAATATACACTATGTCAGTAGCTAAATTACTTCTCTTCAGTGAGAATTTTTCTTTGGATCCAAGAGGTTGACACTCACTTCAGATACTGCACTCCATCAGGGGTGGCTGGAACATTGTACCTTCTCATATATTCATGCATCTCTGGGAAACTTTGTCTCACATAATCTTCAGCACTGCTTTCTCGGACAGTTCCAAAGCGGAATCCTTGGGAAGGATGATGTAACTATGAGGCAGAGAAAGAAATGGCTTAAATAAAAATTATTCTTAGAATTGTTTTTAAACATTTTTTTCCATAATTCTTTGAAACTTAATAATAATTTGGAACATTTTTAACCCCCGGAGGCAGAAACATGTACATAGAAATGTACAGACATGGCTACATGCTTTTTACATCAAACATTGTTCTATCTTTAGAAGCAAACAGATGGAAACAACAACAAAAAAATACAAAACAATTTTTTTGCATGTTGAGAACCTATTAGAATTCTTTAGAAGCTGTGCAAATTGGCATGTAGAATCAGTCTCATTATTGTAAATTGCATATCAGACAAAGTGTATGTTCACAATAAAGATTATGATACTCCTTGGTTAAAATGACATAAAACCCAAGTTAAAACCTTGCATTCTGAGATTACAATAAACCTGCCCTAATGCTGTAACTTTGTCACTTTTGTGTTTAGCCACCTTTATACTATATTACATTTTGTTTATTGAATTTATTTTTGGTGTTATTATAACATGCTATCTTTCCTTCAAATAACAGTATTATCCAATGCTGAGTCATGCTGTACATTTGCTCAAATGGAATGGTATTTAAGATAATTTGGAGTGACAGAGGGGAGGGTGGCAGGAGTAGACCTAACAATTTCATAGGTTTCCAGGATGCAAGACCTCACCGCATGTATTAGTTGGTTCTCATGCTGCTATGAAGGAATATCTGAGACTGGATAATTTATAAAGAAAAGAGATTTAATTGACTCACAGTTCTGCATGGCTGGGGAGGCCTCAGGAAACTTAAAATCATGGCAGAAGGCACCTTTTCACAGGGCAGCAGGAGACAGAGTGAGTGCCGAGTGAAGTGGGAAGCTCCTTATAAAATCATCAGATCTCATGAGCACTCACTATCATGAGAACAGGTAACCTAAATCATGAGGGTAACCGCCCCATGATTCAATTATCTCCAGCTGGTCCCTCCCACAACATGTGAGAATTATGGGAACTACAATTAAAGATGATATTTGGGTGGGGACACAGCCAAACCATGTCACCACGAGAAAAGACTGTGCATTGGGAGTCCTGCAGAGACTTTCTGTTACTAAGGAGAATAAAGATATATCACACGAAAACTTACTATTCAATGAAAGTTGTAGAGAAGCATTAATGTGTAAAGCATGGACTATTTAAAACATAAGAATGAACTGGGATTGGGCCGCATTACTGTAGTCAGCAATATTTAGAGATTATACATCTCCGCAATAATTATAGTCAAGTCTTTGCACATTTTTGTTTTGCTTGATATTAACATTTTATATAATTAGTTCTGATGTGAATCTCTGGGGACAGAAATCTATGGATGGGCTTCATGGAGTTTATAAACCTCCTGAAACAGTAGGCAATAGTTTTTGTAAATGTGTTTGTAATTTTCATCTAGGAGGGAGTATCTTCATCTCCCTGAAGTATACTTCATCTAAGAGTATTTTGTTAATAATTAGGTTTTTAAGTTGTTTACCCTAAAAATGATTAAGAACTCACCGAATATGGTGACAAATAACATATATTTGAAGATGAATTAGTTTTGACACACAGTAAACATCTAACAATATGTTAATAGTTAAATAAATTACATGGTACATTCTTTTTTTGGTTTTGTTTTGAGGCGGAGTCTCGCTCTGTTGCCCAGGCTGGAGTGCAGTGGCGTGATCTCAGCTCACTGCAAGCTCTGCCTCCCAGGCTCATGCCATTCTCCTGATATGGCATATTCTTATAGAGTGTAATGCGACATATAAATCACGTTTGTAAAGTGTGTTTCATAAAACAAGGCGAATGCTCATATGACAAGTGGAAAAAAACTTTCATATGGTATGATAAAAATTAAATATGTATACATTTATTTAAATGCTATGATTTCCCATATATATTATACACACACACACACACACGCACATACACAACCTGGAAGAAAACCCATTGGTGTTGAATTTATAGACGTATTTTTTTATTTACAGATTATCTGCAGAAACACTTATCATGTTTGTAGGTAGAAAAAATATTTTAAAATCAGCAAAATCATTTATTTATTCAACATTTATTGAAGGTCTACTGTGTACAGCTCTCAAAGTTACGAGGGTGACAAAGATAAATACCTGCAACCACTGCCATATAGGAACTCTTAAAACCTGGTTGTTCATTGTATTTCTTTGGCATTCCACTGTTAAGTAAGTAATATAGCTTACTCTGAGTTTAATGTAATTGTTCCATACAGTGAACAAATTCTAATGTTTTATGTCAGCATAACCTTAAAGCCACATCAACAATAATAACAATATTTAACATTTATTAAACATTTAGTATGTGCCAAACATGATACTTAGAGCTTTACATGCATTATCGTGCTGAATCCTCATAATAGCTTCATGAAGAAGGCACTGTTGTTACTTCCTCTTAGGGATGGGTAAACTGAAGCTCAGTAATGTCACACAGTTTTAAGTAGCAGGGACTGGGTCAGAATCCCTGTCTATCTTATTTCAAAGCATATGCTATTATCTACTACATCATCTTGCATTCTAGCTCACTACAACCACTGAAGTAATGATGTTTATTAGGAGGAATTCACCAGGCTTTAAAAAATATTATCCTTATGCCTTGAACCCCCTGGGCTGTTCTCATAGCAGCAAATTGCAGTCATATGGCTTGAGCAAGGCACATTTATCAGCATTGTCTGCCCAACATCTATTAATTTTTCAAGACCTAGGTCAAAATTTTCTATGTGAAGTCTTTTGTCTTATGTAGCTTCACCCTCCTACCCAGAAAAACAACAATAATAAAACTACTTATTCATCTGTGCTGATATAGTAGCTTGTACATATAAAATATGTAGGCAAAGACCTAGGTCAGAATTTTCTATGCGAAGCCTCTGGTCTATTCTAGCTTCTACCTCCTACCCAAAACAACAACAATAGAAAAACATAACTACTTATTTATCTGTGTTGATACAGTAGCTTGCACATATAAAATATGTAGGCACATATTTATTTAAGCAATCTTTGACCTTTCTGTGCATTATCTCCTTTGATCCTACTAAGAAATGTGAGGTAGATATGCCTATCATCTATTTACATAAAGAAACTGAAGGTTAGAAAGTGTGTCATTTGTCCAAGGTCACAGAGCTAGTAATTGTACCTGGGATTTGAATTCAGCCTGATCAAAGACATTCAGCTTTAGACAACCGTAGAACACTGCTTCTGATACTATATCATACTGACTGCCTCCATCTAGTCATTACAAAATTTGCTACTTGTATGCCAGGCAGTAAGCTAAGGGCTTTTAACATTTTCACAATAATCTTACATGATAGATGTTATTTTCTTATTTTGCAGATTAAAACACTGAGGCTTGGATAGTTAAAGTAACACCAACTTGTCACAAGTAGGAATTCATAAGCTTCAGCCCATCCTATTTTCTGTAACTTGCAGACCAAGTTTCATTTGTTTGTGTAGTACAGTTACCGATCACGACCCTTGGCACCTTGCAGGTAGTCTACATCTGTTTGTCAAGTTAATTCATTTTATCTAGTCTATTTTTCTATCCTGCTTTATCCATTTAACTTATATGCATTCTTCTGCTCTCAGTTCAGTAATTACTTCCCTAATTTATTGTGTAGGCCAGATTCTTTTTTCATAAGCCCAGTACATATACCTATCTTTTGTAGAACCTATCACAGTTGCAGTTTTAAATTTAATTATGTAATCATGTGATTAGTGTCTAGACTCTCAGTTTCTTCACTAACTGGAAGCTCCATGTAAACAAGAATAATGTTCATTTTAATTTATCCTTGTATTTCTAATGCCTTTCGTTGTGTAGTTGCTCAAGAAAATACTTGATGAGTAATTAACTGATAACTATTATTTGAACTTAGAGGAAGGTGACAGCTTTGTCATCTCACCTAGCACAAACTATGCTAACAGTACAGCTTGCAACTCAGACTTTCTAAATAAACCCTCTCTTTAAGGTAAAAGGCCTGTAGAATCATTAATTAAAATACCTTTCTGTCATATAGAAACAGAATTCCTTCCAGAAGTACATTCTTCACATTATGTTGTGATAATACTTTTATGGCCTATGACTTGTTTTTAGGGAAATCCTGCTTTTCTGGGTCTCATTTTCTTTTCTGAACGCACCAGCACATTATTCCTTTCCAAAGCATGGAAGGAATCAGGGAACCAGCAGACCCAGTCTCAGAATTCTGATGGAGGACTGTCTCTTTGTGTTTTTCCTTTGCATGACTTTCTGTTGTATTTGTTCATCAGCTCCCATATCTGCCTTATTGGCTCTGTGAAGGCAAAGGTTCTGAGGTTCTGAGAATGGAAAGTTCCTGTAAGGGTTAGCAAATAACCAGACTGCAGGAGAGAAGGCGTCTTATTAGCCTGACACTCTAACATAGAGATGTTTTGTAAACACTGCCACTGCTCTTATTCGAGTTACTGTCATTTCTGTCATCCACATATTCCCTTTCTTCCTTTCTAATCCACTCAGAGAAACCGTAGAATTCAGATCTGATCATGTCCCTCACTTGCTTAATACCCATCAATGGTTCCCCATGGCCCTTGGGATGAAGTCCAAACTCCTCATATGGCCTCTAAGGTTCAGCATGTTTGGCTCCTGCCCTCCTTTTCCTAGCCTTGTCATTCTACTCTCCTCCTGGCCTTCCAAGCTTTGGCCAGTTCTCTCATTTCCAAAGCAAACATTTTGCTTGATCAGAGCTCTTGCATATAGTCTTCAATCTGCCTGGGACACTTTTTCCTCATCCCTACTGCTTTGCCTAGCTAACTCTTAAATGTCACTTCGTGAGGAAAGCCTTCACTGACACCTAGACCTGTAACACCCTCCCATTATACCTACAGTTTCACATAGCACTGACAACACTTGGAATTATTTTTGTAATTTGCCTTCCCTGCTAGATTGTAAGTTTCCATGAGGATGGTGCCCATAGTGATCTCATTATTCGTGTGGTTGTAAGTCTTCAACAAATGTCAGCTGCTATTATTATTATGATTGTTATGCAACAAACACAGTGCTTAGCACATAGTGTATGCTTGATAAACACTGGCATAATATATGAATTATCATCATTATTAAGAGAATTAATGAAATTAGGTTAGATACATTAAAAAATTGATGCTTTTCGTCACACCTCCTGCTGTCTTTTTTCTCCTTAAAATTAATTTTTTCCTTTGTTACTTTAATTCTTTCAAAAAGATATATTCTTCTTTCTGTGTGTGAGATTATATTGAAAAATAACCATGGGCTACTCAACAGTCACAGAATAATAGAATCAGAAAAGGGATCTGAGAAGCTATTCATGCAACCCAGTGGGGCAGGATAGTCTACCCTGTGTGTAATTCAGACAGCCAGGGATGTCAGAAAGCCTATATCAAGGAAAAAGGATAAAAGTGTACAAAGAGCTTAAGCATTTGAGCTGCATTACAACCACCACCAAGAAGTCCCAGTGAGAGAAGCATTTCTTTAAAGTTTCAGCTAAATATCTCACCAGCTCTTCCGATTCTGTTTATATTTGCATCAACCTCTTTAGGCCTCAGGGAAATATGTAAAGTTAAACTGCCTATTTGTATGTGAATTGTTCAGTATTAATGGAATACTGAACTCTACACAGGGTACCTACATGGAGAATAATCAAACAGACATTCCCCAGAAAGCAGAGAAATGGCTCAAAACAAAATGAGGCAAACTCGGGAAATAATCAAGTTGCTATGTCCAAGGCAGATGTAATGCTGCAGATTAAAAAATAATCCCGGCCGGGCGCGGTGGCTCAAACCTGTAATCCCAGCACTTTGGGAGGCCGAGACGGGCGGATCACGAGGTCAGGAGATCGAGACCATCCTGGCTAACACGGTGAAACCCCGTCTCTACTAAAAATACAAAAAACTAGCCGGGCGAGGTGGCGGGCGCCTGTAGTCCCAGCTACTCGAGAGGCTGAGGCAGGAGAATGGCGTATATCCAGGAGGCGGAGCTTGTAGTGAGCTGAGATCCGGCCATTGCACTCCAGCCCGGGCGACAAAGCGAGACTCTGTCTCAAAAAAAAAAACAAAACAACAACAACAACAAAAACAAACAAACAAACAAAAAAAAAACAAAGAAAAAAACAAAAAAAAATCCCAATGCTGAGTATACTCACTTAAGGTCTACATCTGTACCCATCTGAGATTAATACTTAATTCATCAGTGAAATGTAGTCACTGGACCTGGTATTACATTCCTTGGAGTTGGGTGGAAAGGACTATTCCTAACTTGCCTAATGGAATAGGATATAGTATGTATTGAATTCACAGCTCCCTTCCACGGCATTACCTTATCCACTTATAACCTGTGGATGCTATAGTATCAGGTGGTCTCAGGGATGGAAGGGGCTTTGTAAGTCTAATCATCCACTAATGTCTGAGTCATCAGTGGACAATTAGCAGGGGTCCCAAACCCCCGGGCCAAGGACAGATAATGGTCCGTGGTCTGTTAGGAACCAGGCAACATAGCCATGCGCAAGCGAGCATCATGGCCTGAGCTCTGCCTCCTGTCAGGTCAGCAGCAGCATGAGATTCTCACAGGAACATGAACCCTATCGTGACCTGCAAATGAGAGAGATTTAGGTTGCACATTTCTTAAGAGTATCTAATGATAAATGTAATATACTTGGATTATCTCAAAACCATCACCCCCACTCCCCACCCATCCATGAAAAAATTGTCCACAAAACTGGTCCCTGGTACCAAAAAGGTTGGGGACTGCTGCTTTATAGCAAGGTTAAATGTACTACCTGAGGTTTCTTCAAAATGTAGATTCCGATTCAGTAGGTCTAGGTGGGAGCTCGAGATTCTGCACCAACAAGCTGCTAATTGATGCAAATGTCATGGTTTATGGACCAGGCTTTGAGTAGCAAGATTTTACTTATAATATTCCCATGAAGTGCCTGTTACACCTCTGCTTGATTGTCTCCAGTGACAAGAAAATTACTCCGCTTGAGGCATATATTCTGTAAATAAGGGTAACTTTTGTCTCCACACAACCAATTGATTCTATCTGAATGTATAATAATAAAATAACAGCTAATATGTTATAATATTTATTATATGCTAATACATTTATATCTAATAAGATTGCTACTTTTATTATTTATTGTTACATATGAGGAGCTGTGATTCAGGGAGATTAAACAGCTTGAAAGTGATAAAGTTGGATTGAAAACCAACTCCGACTTGAAGTTCTTAACATACCCTTATCTAGCACTACATTCTGCATTTATAGACTTACATTATTGTACAAGTCTTGTGAAAATCCAACTAATACATATCTGTTTGTGCTGCAACTTCAAAATCATTTTGGTTATTATAGTTGTGATCATATAATTTATGGTGAAAACTAGGACAGTTCTCTAAAACGGGACACGATTGATGATTACATAAGGACAAAAGACACACTAGGACTGTTCTGGAAAACAAGTATGTATGTTTACCCTAGTTATTACTCATGCTCTGAATATTAGAATAGAGAAAAATGATGCTGAAAAGATTGTTGCTGAGGTCCACCCTATATGTTTTCTAATGTGAATTACTAAGTACATCTTATGCTGCAGTTACTTTTTGTGTTATTCCTATTTTCTTGCACAGAAGCTGCTTCCTCCATTTAAATTTAAACAGTTTGCTGCCTCTTCCTTCTTCATTCTGAAGCCCTCTATGTTAGGTCAGCTAATCTCTAGTCAACAACATTCTTTGACATCATGTTTGATTTATATGAGCCTTAGCCCAGGTTCTTCTGACAACTTGAGTCATTGCATCAGGTCTCTTGTAGGGACTAGGGGTCAGCAAATTATGGTCTGTGGGCCAACTCTAGCCTGCTACCAGTTTTTGTCAATCAAATTTTATGGGAACCCAGCCATGCCCATTCATTTATGTATTGTCTATGGCTGTTTTTGCACTGCAACAGTAGAGGTGAGTAAGTACAAAAGAAGCCATATGGCCCACCTGGCCCAAACAGGAAATGTTTGCTGTCCCCTGATAAAGACATTTGGAATCTAACTAGCTTCTTGACTCCCATACTTCAATTTTTTCTATCTATTCTAAAATCCTAATGGTCACTTAGAAAGAGTCATCTTTGCAGGTAAATGAACAGAGGTAGGTTTCATAAATCTCAGCAGGCTTCCTGGTGCTATCCAGATTTAGGCTGTAGTGTGATGACACCTTATTTCTAGCTGCACTGGAGTATCAGTCTCCTTACTGGAGGTCTTGTCTACTGCAGCTCTCTGCTTCCTTTTAGGACTAGTAACAGGAAGGCTCTGGTCACAAAATTTCAAACTGAAGCAACAGTATGACATTTGGACTGATTTTAGATTCTATCCCAGGGACAGATGATTTCAGAGCAGACCCCATAAAGCTGAGGTTATAAAAATTGGCCCCTGGCCCACTTACTCACTTTATTTATCTTTGAGATGGAGTCTCACTCTGTCACCCAGGCTGGAGTGCACTATCTTGGCTCAGTGCAACCTCCGTCTCCTGGATTCAAGTGATTATCATGCCCCAGCCTCCCAAGTAGCTGTGATTATAGGCATGCATCACCATGCCCAGCTATTTTTTTGTGTGCCTGTTTTTAGAAAAGAAGATATTTCACCATGTTGGCCAGGCTGGTCTCAAACTCCTGACCTCAAATGATCTGCCTGCTTCATCCTCCCTAAGTGTTGGGGTTACAGGCGTGAGCCACCGTACTCACTTTAGCTGAGTTTTGTTCATTCCAACTTCTTCTTTGCCACTTTCCTCCATTCCACGTCCTTTTCATCCAGACTCTGTGTATCTGCCATATCATTAAAGTGGAGATATTTATTATCTCCGTATTATGCGTATTATGTCTTCTATTATTTTAATAATGATAATAGCTAACCTTTATTGGGTGCCTCCCTCATTCCAGGCACTGTGCCAGGATATTAAATTCATTGCTTTGTTGAACGCTCGCAGCATCGTTTTGTGGTGCATGCAGTTGTTTTCCCCATTTTAAAGATGGAGGAACTGAAGCTTGGAGTGAGTAAGCAACTTGCTCAAGGCCACACAACCGGAATGTGGCAGATCAAGGACATGAATCCAGAAACCTGAGAACTTGCACTATTAATCTCTAGTTTACTTATCTCTAGTATATATTATTATCTCGAATATATTATTTTAAATTTTTCTCTAATATATAACTGCCTCCAGGAAAGGTTTCTCTTCTTTGAGAAGCTGTAGATAAGATAGGCATTACTCAAACCTAATGATAATTTAATCCAAAAAACTAGTGCCAGTTTATAGAAATAAGACAAATAGCCCATAACCTTTGGGTTTATAAACAATATGCTTATCACAGTTAGAGCAACAGCAGGAACAACAGCATCATTTGAACAGTGCTGTTTACAAAATGCATCCATGCATATTATTTCATTCACAAGCCACAAACAGTCTGATGGCTTCTGTATCCTTTTCATTTGTAAAAGGTAAAAAAGCAAGCTAAATCTATCAGCTAAATTTTTTAAAATAAGACATTCCTGTGTGCCCTGTGGGGTTCAAACATTTGTATTCAACTTCTAGCAATCTTAGTGGTGGCTGTAGGAGGACTGAGACCTGCTCCTTCTTCCCTCATACACATTTCTGCTTCTGCACTGGACATCTTAACATTTCTTTTTTCCACTCGGTTTACAGGTGGGAGCTAGGGAATAAACTAGAAGAGATATGTCTAAGTTGGGAGGCTGTAAAAATTTGGAGCATGGGCTAGAGAAAACAATGAATAACTAGAGGAGATGTTAGAGATCTGTTAGTCCATTCTTTTATTTTTATAGATAACAACACAGGTAGTTTCCATCTATGAAGTATTTCCCATTTATTAAGTACTTCCCATATTTCAAGCATTTTGCTAACACCTTAACATGAATTGTATGCTTTAAACCTCTAACAACAATACTAAATAAGCAATATTTGTTACAATCTCCAACTTTAACATGAGAAACTAAGGCTTGAATTTAACTAATGTGTCCCAGATAACTCAGGAAATAGCCATAAAGGAGAGTTCTGAACTTAATCTGATTCCAGAGCCTTTGTATCTAAACATTATACTTCCTGATCTAGGCAAGAAGGCGATTTAGGCCCATAATAAGAAGTGTGAAGAAGGGACTTACTCCAGGTCACAAAAAGTAATGTAAGAGTGAGACTGAAAAATCCTAACTCAGGGCTAAATAACATCGGTCCCCTCCCCACATGAATATGGCTAATAAAAATAACTGTTCTTTGTTTCTCTCTGGTATCCTATGTTCAACTTTCCCCATCTACTATGTATAAAAGTATAAGTTTCTGGTCTTTATTTTCTTTTCTAAGGAATAATTTTCTGAATTATATTTGCTCAGCAACATCCATGAAAGAGAACTGCAGTACTCATTTCCTGAGCCTCTGGATGTACCTCGGTATTTTTCTGTCTCATTTATTGTAATAAAAGAGTAGAGCCTATTGTCCTGGTCTCCAAGTGAAGTATCTGTCTACTTTTAGATACCACGGAGACCAAGCCAATGAATTACAGAATTTCAACAAAGGAATCATTACTATTCTGCTGCAAATGTTCTATCTCTTTGTTTCTTGTCTTTCCCTTTCTTTCATGCAAGTCATTTTGTTTTGCCTCTTCTATGACCCTGGCCTCCATGTCTTCTCACTTTATTCATCTGGAGCAGTCTGTCCTTTTTAGTTCACTGAGCCTCTTCCCACTGTCTTACTGAAAATCCCCTTCAAGTCCTATTTTATGTTGAGTAATCTTGTGGAGTTAAGTCCATTTCTCCCTTATGTGTAAGACAAATTATTTCACCACTGGTGCTGCCAACACTATTGGTGTTTCCACACAAAGCATGGGATAATAATAACCATAATGGTGATGATGTTTATGATTTAGTTCATCATGTGCCAGGCCCTGTCGAATGGTTTATATGTACGAACTTTTAAAATCCTTAGAATAGCTAACCAACTTCTATAAGTTTATGGAAACAGTAAATGACAAAACTGGGCAGAGTTGGCTCTATCATATATGATCTGGATTACTATAGTACACAGTAAACAAGTTTTTGGCATTACTGGCTATCCCCTTAACTGCTCGGCATTAGACTCACTCAGTTCTCTCATCTGAAAAATGGCTAATTGAAAGAGTTTAGCCATTGTACATGTAGCCAACAACCCACTGTAGGAGTTGAACTAGCCCATAACAATCTTTCATACTAGTAGCTGTCATTGATTGTGCTGGTTTATGTGCTTGGCCCTCCACATTCATCATTGCATTTTGCCTCCCTGTGCCCTACGAGGTAGGCTCTGTTAATAACTCCAGTTCATGCATGAATGAAATGAAACTTAGAGACATGAAATAACTTTCTCCAGGCTCTTCAGCCTATGTTGTTGGAATCAGGTGTTATGCATACTTATAAGCTGACTCTAGAATCCAACTACCAAGTATGATACTGTCTCACATAGGACTTTTAAAGGTAATTATGATCACAATATAATTACCTTAGACCCATTATTCACCTTAAGATGTGATTTCACTGTAATTGTCAGGACTGGGGCTGAACTAGGTCAGCTGAGGCCAGAACTGATGCTATAGAGCTTCTTACAGAAAGAAAAAGGAGGATTCCTTTAAGCCCATGGCATCAGAATAACGCTGGCTTTTTGTTTATATAATTGACTTGCTACATACCCAAACTTCAAGGTGAAAAATGACCTGTGGACTGTGGAACTCAAACTTCTCTCTTGAGTCATTGCCCATCACCAGCAGTGTACTGTACCCCACAGACTGAGCAGACAGTAAGGTCCTTGCCGAACCTAGAGTCAGCAATTCTGGGCTGATGAAATGCAAATGAATAAAAACAGCTATAAATTTACCTCCAGTCTAGTGATGTAAGCCTTTTGGCACAGCTACTCAAATCCTCATGGCATAAGAACTTTTAAAATGCCAGTTTTTACTTAATTAGATAACTCAGAAGGATTAAATATTAAAGCATGTCCAATTTGGCCTTCATTCAAGATGAGCTGGGTACAAAAATATCAGTAGATGGTTTAGCCTAAAGGTAAGCAATTATACAGCACAGACCCCAGGAAACCAGCCTCACAGACTCCTAAAAGCAAATCATCAGACAAACAGAAAGGTAAACTACTGAATAAAAATAAAAAGAAAAATCATTTCCTCTTGCTTTATTTTTCTCTTAGGCTAGCTCTTTGGGGTGACCTGGCTGTATCTCATAATTTTGTTTGTCATGGCTAAATAGTCGATTTGTCCTTGTTCTGGAATTCTGAGAGAATCAGTGAGTGAGCCATTATTATGGAGGAACCCTCAAAGATTCAGGCATCTATTCTGAATAACTACATTTAGGAATAGTGGATGCCTCTCTTCTCCCCTGCCTCCTTCAGGGCAGCATGGCTGTAGCTTTCTACCTGGCATTTCCAGTTGAGACCATCTCCCAGTTTATGACTAATCTAGTGTTTGCTTATCTTTCTATTCTGTTCAGCACATTTTCTTCTGCTACATGAATCACAAGAGCAGCACAACTAAAGTAGCATTTTGCTTTGTGAGCCAAGCATCTGAAGGCAGCTGAGTAAAAAAGATACTTTCCTTCTTCTTTCTTTGCAAATTTGAGAAAATTTTCATGCATCAGTAACAAAAAACACATGCAATGATTTGTAAAGTTTGTAATTGAGATAAATGAGGATTAGTGAGATTAAGCAATTTGGCCAAGATTCGACAGTGAAGTGGAGCTATGGCATGCATACATTTGACATGTTTCACTTGTATCCTGCCTCTGGAACTTAACCGGAATGTTAGTTCTGTTTCCACTACCTTGTGTAATCCTCGCAGCAAACAGACACATATGGTTTGGCTTTGTCCCCACACAAATCTCGAGTTGTAACTCCCACAATTCCCATGTGTTGTGGGAGGGACCCAGTAGGAGGTAATTGAATCATGGGGCAGGTTTTTCTCATGCTGTTCTTGTGATAGTGAATGAGTCTCATGAGATCTGATGGTTTTATAAAGAGGAGTTTCCCTGCACAGCCTCTCTCTCTCTGCCTGCTGCCATCCACGTAAGACATGACTTACTCCTCCTTGCCTTCCACCATGACTGTGAGGCCTTCCCAGCCATGTTGAACTGTAAGTCCATTAAACCTCTTTTTCTTTCCAGTCTCTGGTATGTCTTTATCAGCAGTATGAAAACAGGCTAATACACAGACTAAACATGAAATGTGGAGATTACAATTCATGGGGAGAAATAGGCTAAGTGAAAGCTGAAAGAGCAGACCAGCTTTATGAGATGTCTCTCTGGTGACTAGATAGTATCAGTAAATTCTTACTAAGTGTTGGATGTATGAATATGCCAAAAGCATAGAAAAAGAAAAAAAATAAAAAGTTGACTTAGAACCTAAAACTTCATGATGTTAATTAGTTTACACAATTGCACTTAAATGTATTTCATTGGTTTAAAAAAGTAACTGTGGGTGGTAGCTATTTGATTGTTTGATAATCATCATATGTTACACAGTATTCATTTAAAAAGTAACTAAAAAATTGATGATTTTGTAATTGCAACAGAACCCAAATAACCAAAGCAATCTTGAGCTAGAGACATCATAATACTTGATTTCAAAATATACTATAAAGCTATAGTAATCAAAATGGTATGGTATTGGCATAAAAACAAACACATCGACCAATGGAACAGAACAGAGAACCCCAAAATAAATCCATGCATACATGGCCAACTAATCTTCAATGAAGGTCCCAGGAACACACAATAGTGAAAGGATAGTCTCTTCAATAAATGATATTAGAGAAACTGAATATCCACAAGCAAATGAATAACATTGGTCCCTTGCAGTATACATTAAAACCAACTCAAAATAGATTAGAGAGTTAAATGTAAGACCTGAAAACATAAAAATCTTACCAGAAAACACAGAGGAAAAGATTCTTTTCACAACACAAAAGACATTGGTGTTGGTAATGACTTTATGAATATGACTCTAAAAACACAGGCAAAAAAAGTAAAATTAAACAAATGGGATTCCATCAAACTAAACAGTTTCTGCCTAGCAAAGTAAATAATCAACAAAATGAAAGGGCAACCTATGAAATGAGATAAAGTATTTGCAAGCCATATACCCAAGTCATATCCCCAGCCCCTAGGCCAGCTGGTCCATGGCCTGTTAAGAACTGGCCACACAGCAAGAAGTGAGTGGTGGGTGAGCAAATGAAGCTTCATCTGTATTTACAGCCACTCCCCATCACTCACTCACAGAGCCTAAGCTCTGCCTCCTGCCAGATCAGCAGCAGCATTAGATTCTTATAGGAGCATAAACCCTATTGTGAACTCCACATGTGAGGAATCCAGGTGGCATGCATTAGATTCTTATGAGAATCTAATGATTCTGTTATGAGAATCTAATGCCTGATGATCTGTCACTGTCTTTTATCACCCCCACATGGGACCATCTAGTTGCTGGAAAATAAGCTCAGGGCTCCCACTGATTCTACATTATGATGAGTTGTGTATCATAATGTAGAAGTTATTTCATTATATATTATAATGTAATAATATAGGAATAAAGTGCACAATAAATGTAATGCACTTGAATCATCCCCAAACCATCCTTCCCCACCGTCGGTGGAAAAATTGCCTTTCATGAAACTGGTCCCTGGTGCCAAAAGGTTGGGGACCACTGATACATGTGATATGGGGCTAATATCGAAAATATATAAGAAACTCATTCAGCTCAATAGAAAACAAACAAATAAAAACAAATAATACAATTAAAATGTGCTAAGGATCTTGAATAGATATTTTTCCAAAGAAGATATACGGATAGCCACAAAGTATATGAAGAAGTGCTCAAGATCACTAATCATCAGGGAAACACAAGTCAAAACCACAATGGGTTATCACCTTATACCTGTTAAAATCACTCTTATCAAAAAGTTAAATAATAACAAGTGTTTGTGAGGATATGGAGAAAAGGTAACCTTGTACACTGACAGTGGTATTGTAAAATGATACAGCCATTATGGGTAACAGCATGGAGTTTCCTCAAAAAACTAAAAATAGAACTGCTATATGATCCATCACTTCCACTCCTGGGTATATATTCAAAGGAACTGAAATCCGTACTTGAAAGAAAAATCTCCACTTTCATGTTTATTGCAGCACTATTCACAATAGCCAAATCATGTAAGCAACCTAAATCTCTCTCTCTCTCTCTCTCTCTCTCTGTCTCTGTTTCTCTCTCTTTCTCTCTCTCTCACACACACACACATACACACACAAGAATATTGTTCAGCTCTAACATGGAAGTAAATAATGCTGTTTATGACAACATGGGTGAACTTAGAGGACGTTACGTTAAATGAAATAAGCCAGACACATGAAGACAAATACTGTATAATTCCACTTCCTATGTTGAATAAAAAAAAAAAAATTCAAACTTGTAGAAGCAGAGTAGAATGGTGGTTGCCAGGCACTGGGTGTGGAGAGGATGGCGAGATGTTGGTCAAAGAGTACAAGCTTTCAGTTATAAGATGAATAAGTTCTGGGAATTTAATGTACACTATGGTGACTGTAGTTAATAATAGTATATGGTATATGTAAAATTTGGTAAGACAGTAGATGTTAAATATTCTTGCTATACCAAAACAAAAGTAGCTATATAAGGTTATAAAGATGGAAATTGTTAAAAATCACTTCACAATGTACACATATATAAAACATGTTAGACAAATGTATATAATTTTCATTTTTTAAATGGATAAAAATTGATTTCAACTCTTCCTTTTTCTTTTTTCCTTTTCTTCATTTTCTGATAATTTTCAGATAAACTGGCTCATTTCCAGGTGGACTATTTCTTCTCAGAATTACAGAATGTTAGACCTAAGGTGATGTTACAACTTAATTAAAAATGCTTTGTTTACAGATGAAGAAACCAGAATTGACCAATGTTAGGACTTGTTTAAGATCAAAGACTTGATTATTGAAAATGTGGGACCAGAACTTAGTTCCTGGCCCTTTGGCATTATATTAGTCACTCAAACAAAAATACAGTGTGAATACCTAGATATGTATGTGGTAAAGGTAAAATGGAATAAAAACAACCTGGAACATTTGTATCAATGTTTGAACTGTTCTAATGGAAATTATGGAAAAACTTACCTAGTTCTACTTCATAAAAATTCTTCAGAATCATACTCATTTATTTAATCTGACAAGTAATACATGACTCCATTCTCACTGTAAAACTCAAACAGAAGTTTTATAGCATAAACAAACATATTATCTCTTTTTCCCTCTCTAATTCTATTGCCTTCCTCAGAAGTAGCCATTGTTGATTTTTTAGTGATCATCATGAGTATTTTTGAGTTCATCTCACTTTCTCTATGCCCCCATTTTCTGGGGCAGAGCTTGTTATTTAGATGTCCTGTTCCCTCTATTTTTTATTAATACACAATAATTGCACATATTAATGGGTTACATGTGATATTTTGAGACATGCATACAATGTGTAATGATCAAATCAGGATGATTAGGATATTAATAATCTCAAATGTTTATCATATTTTGTGTTATAAGCATTCCTAATTTTTCTTCTAGCTGTTTTGAAATATATTGTTAACTACAGTCACCCTACTGTGTTACCAAACACTATAACTTATTTCTTCTGTGTTTCTGTACCTATTAAGCAACCTCTCCTCATCACCCCTCCCCCCATGCTTCCTAACCTCTGGTAACCACCATTCTACTCTCTGTCTCCGTGAGATCGATTTTTTTAACTCCCATGTTGGAGTGAGAACATGTGATACTTGTCTTTCTGTGCTTGGCTTATTTTACTTAAACTAATGACCTCCATTTCCATCAATTTTGCTGTGAATGACAAGTTTTTTTTTAATGGCTGTATAGTGTTCCATTGCGTATACCACATTTTCTTTATCCATTCATTTGTTGATAGACCCTTAGGTTAATTACATATCTTTGCTGCTGTGAACAGCACTACAAGAAACATGCAGATGCAGATACATTTCTTTGATATACTGATTTCCTTTCTTTTGGATACATACCCAGCAGTGGGATTGCTGGATCTTATGGTATGATTGCTGGACCAGCAGCGAGATTGCTAGATCTACTTCTAGCTTTTTGAGAGGCCCCAATAATGTTTTTCACAGTGGCTGTACTAATTTACATTCCTACCAAGAGTGTACTAGAATTCCAATTTCTCTGCATCCTTGATGGCATATATATATTATATATATAAAGTATATTATATGTTATATATATTATATATATTTAAAAAAACCATTTAACTGGGTGAAATGATACCTCATAGTGGTTTCAATTTGCATTTCCCTTATGATTAGTGATGCTGAGCATTTTTTCGTATACCTGCTGGTCATTTCTATGTCTTCTTTTGAAAAAGATATATTCAGATCATTTGCCCATTTTAAAATTAGATTATTTGGTTTTTTTTTTTTTGGCTACAGAATTATTTGAGATCCTTTTATAACCTGGTTATTAATCCCCTGTTGGATGAATAGTTTGCAGATAATTTCTGTTATTTTATCTCTTTGCTATATTGGTTTATTTTTATTTTTATTTTGCAGTACAGAAGCCTTTTAGCTTGATGTATTCCTGTTTATTTTTCCTCATATTGCTTGTGCTTTTGAGCTCTTACCCAAAAAATCTGCCAAGACCAACGTCCTGAAGCATTTCCCAATATTTTCTTCTAGTAGTTTCATAGTTTCAGGTCTTATATGTAAGTCTTTAAACCATTTTAACTTTTGTATAATGTGAGAGATGGGGGTCTAGTTTTATTCTTCTCCATATGGAGATCCAGTTTTCCTAGCACCAATTATTGATGAGACTGTCTCTTCAATATGCATTGAAACAATATACATTGTTTACCCGAGGTTTATGTGTCCATTTCCATGTCAGTATTGTGCTTCCACTTACTATAGCTTTGTAGTATATTTTGAAGTCAGGTAGTGTGCTGATGCCAGTATTATTCTTTTTGCTTAGGATTGCTTTACCTATTTGGAGTCTTTTGGGGTTACATTACAATTTTAGAATTGTTTTCTCTATTTCTTTGAAGAATATCATTTGTATTTCCATAGGGATTGTATTGAATCTGTAGATCACTTTGGGTAGTATGAACATTTTAACAATGTTAATTATTCCAATCCATGAGCATGGGATATCTTTCCATTTTTTTCTGTCCTCTTCAATGTCTTTAATCAGTGTTTTATAGTTTTCATTCTAGAGATCTTTCTTTGGTTAAATTTATTTATTTTATTCTTTTGGTAGCTATTGCACATGGGATTGCTTTATCGATTTCCTTTTTAGATTGTTTACTGTTGGTACATAGAAATGCTACTAATTTTTGTATCCTGCAACTTTACTGAATTAATTTATTAGATCTAACAGTTTTTTTGTAGAGTCTTTAGGGCTTTCTAAATATAAAAAAATCTGTGAACAAGGATAATTTGACTTTTTCCTTTCCAATTTGGATGCTTTTTATTTCTTTCTCTTGCCTAATTGCTCTTACTAGGACTTCCGGGACTATGTTGAATAAAAGTGGTAAAAGTGTGCATCCCTATCTTGTTCCAGATCTTATAGTAAGGGGTGTCAGTTTTTCCCCATTCAGTATGATATTAGCTGCGAGTCTGTCATATATGGCTTTTGTTGTTTTAAGGCATGTTCATGCTATACCCAGGTTGTTGAGAGCTTTTTCATAAAGGGATGCTGAAATTTATGAATGCTTTTTCAGTATCTCTTGAAATGATCATATGTTTTTTGTTCTTGATCCTGTTAATGTGATGTATCATATTTATTGAGTTGTGTGTGTTGAACCATCCTTCTGTCCATGAGATTAATCCTACTTGGTCATGGTGAATGATCTTCTTCAGGAGTTGTTGAATTTGGTTTGCTAGCACTTTGTTGAGGATTTTTGTAACTAGATTCCTCAGTGAAATATTGGCCTGTAATTTTTGCTTTTTTGTTGTGTCCTTGTTTGGTTTTGGTACTAGCAGGCTGTTGATCTTGTAGAATGAGTTTGGAATTACTTCCTCCTCTTCAATTTTTTCAAAATAGTTTGAGTAGAATTGGTATCAGTTCTTTAAAAGTTTGGTTGAATTCTGCAGCGAAAGTGTCAGCTCCTGGGCTTTTCTTTGATGGGAGACTTTTTGTTACTGCTTCAGTCTTGTTACTAATTATTAGTCCGCTCAGGTTTTCTATTTTTTCATCATTTGATCTTGGTAGGTTGTATACAACCAAGAATTTCTTCTAGGTTTTCCAATTTGCTGGAGTATAGTTGTTCATAATGGCCTCTGTTGATCCTTTGTGGTTCTGTGGTATCAGTTATAATGTCTCCTTTTTTGTTTTTGATTTTATTTATTTGCATCTTCTTTCTGTTTTTCTTAGTCTAGCTAAAGGTTTGTCAATTTTGTTTACCTTTTCAAAAATCCAACTACTCATTTTGTTGATCTTTTGTATTTTATTTTAGTCTCAATTTTATTTATTTCTGCTCTGATATTTATAATTTTTTTCTCCTATTAATTTTGGGTTTTGTTTATTCTTGCTTTTCTAGTTTGTTGAGATGCATTATTTGGAAGTGTTGCTTTTTTGGTGTGTTTATTGCTGTAAACTTTCCTCTTAGAACTGCTTTTGCTATATCCCATAGGTTTTGATGTGTTGTGTCTCCATTTTTGTTAGTCTCAAGGAATTTTTAAGTTTCCTTTTTAATTTCTTTATTGACTCATTCATAGTTCAGGAACATGTTGTTCAATTTCCATAATCTGTACAGTTTCCAACATTCCTTCTGCTATTGATTTCTAGTTTTATTCCATCATGGTAAGAAAAGATACTTGATATGATTTTGATTTCTAAAAATTTGTTGACTTGTTTTCTGACCTTACATGTGGTCTATATTGGAGAATGTTCCATGTGCTATCAAGGAAAATGTGTATTCTTCAGCTGCTGGATGGAATGTTCTGTAAATATTTATCAGGTTCATTTGGTCTAGAGTGTAATTTAACTCCAATTTTTCCTTGTTAATATTCTGCTGTATCATCTGTTCATTGGTGAAAGTGGGATCCTGAAGTCTCTACTATTAAAGTATTGCCATTAATCTCTCCCTGTAGTTCTATTAATATTTGTTTTATATATTTAGTTGCTCCAGTGTTGGGTACATATATATTGACAATTGTTATAGCCTCTTGCTGAATTGACACGTTTATCATTATGTAATGACCCTTTTTGTTACTGCTGGAGCTTTGTTAGTTTCTTTTGGTGATGTACTATTTCCCCAAGTTTCACAATCTTTGAATCTTTACTTCAATGCCTGTACATTTGAGGAGGCAGCCATCTCTTCCAGTTTTTGTGGGTGTTGTTTGGTGGTATTAGAACTTTACTTCTAATGTCAGACTTAAACACTGGACTGTTGTTTCTTCCCATGATGGGAAGAACTTACAGTGAACACTGGAACTGAAACATTGCATTGAACTGGAGTCACTGCCCTGTCATTGTTTTCCCATCAGAGGAAGACTTATAATGGACACCGGAACTTAAATAGTACTCTTGAACTAAATTGATGCCTTTCCATTGTTCTTAATTCTGAGGAAGACTTATCAAGAGCACCAGAGCTCAAAAGCTGCCATAAAACTATATTGCTGCCCTGCCATTGTTTTATAGTCTGGTGAAGACTAAAATGAGCACTGGAACTTAATCCTTGCCTTATAGTTGTTTCCGGGCCGGGAGAGTTCTCCATGTGAGCACATGGAATTTGTGGAAAATCTGGCTAGGGATTCAGGCCTCTCTGCCTGTTGTTTCCCCTGCAGCACTGTAGCATCAGCCAGTCTTGTCAACATGGTGTCTTTGCTGATTAGAGTGACGAGCAGCCTCCAACAGGTGTCTTTGCTGATTAGAGTGACGAGTAGCCTCCAAAATCTGTTCATCAGTTGCTGCAAACAGCGCCCTGCTTTTTGAATCCAACTCACTCGGGGTGGTTCAGTCATATTAGCACTCCCAATAGTTCCCATGGGACAGGGCCAGAGTGGGCTTTTCATGAAGATTCCAGACTGGCGAGGAGAATGAACCTCTACCTCCAATTCTCTCCTCTCATATCGGCAACCATGGATCTAGGGAAATTCTCTGAGTGGTGTTATGCTGGCTTGAGGGAAGAGTGGTGCAGTCTGAAATAACTGTTTCTCTTATTGGTTGCAGCTTGTCTCAATTCTGTGGACCTAGGGGATTTCTGTGCTTCTCTTCTGAGTTCTGGTGTATTCAGGGAGGTATTCTTGTTTGTGAATAGTTCCTAGCTGTATTTTTGTTGGGAGAGTTTTGCTGGGGAACTTTCTATTCTGCCATTTTGCTGATGTCACTGATGCATACCAGGGCTTAACCTAGATGTCTTTTATTGACTGCAGTCTAGAAAATGTTCTATCCTTGTCTCTGGAACAAAACACAGTCTCAAACAAGTGTAGTACATTTTGTCTGTTCTGTCTCTGAGAGTGCTAATATGGCTGAACCACCGGGAGTGAGTTGGATTCAAAGAGTGGAGCACTGTTTGCAGCAATGGAATAGGGGTTGAAATTTAAATGTGTGGCTAGCTGACGTGCAAACCATGAACAGAGTAACACCAATCTTTTAGATTTCCATGACAACTTTTTGGCACTTCCCTGTTTATTTTCAGCTACAGTACTTCTAAAACACCTTCTATACATTTTCTCCCAACAACCATGGGATGTCAGGAGGGAAGAATTGTTTTGTTCTTCATTTACAGAAAAGGAACCCAAACTCTAGAGATTAAGTAGGTGCAGTTGACTGATTATGTTAGTGGCTCCAACTCTTCTCTCATTTCTGTTTCACACCCTTTGTCATTTCACTATTAGGCTTCTCCCCTCTGGCTCTGGTCCTAGCCATGTGACTTGCCAGTAGTCACTGGAGTGTTAGCAGACATGTTCTAAGAACAGTCTTAGAAAAGTGCTTGCATGCTTGTGCCATAGCCCTCTGTTATCACCATGAGAAGGACATGCCTGAATGAGTGTGTTGGAGGATAAGACATATGGAACAGAGCCACATCACCACAGCAAATTATTGAAGCCACTGTGTATCATCCAACAGCCAGCTGATCCCAAAATAGGTAAGTAAGTTTGGACCAGGTCAACCAAACCTGGCAAAATTTGTGAGCTATATATATGCTTTTTGTTTTATGCCAATATCTTATGGTTGTTTGTTTTGCAATATTATTGTAGAAATAGGTGACTGATACAGTGGTAACAACTATACGTGAGGATCCAGAAACTAAACCAAGATCTTCTGTCACTAATTCCAGCACTCATGTCATTTGGTCCAGTCTTACCTTTTAGCATTTGCACATGCTGTTACCGCTGCCTGGAATTCCCAACCTCCTCCCACTTTTTTTTTTTTCCCTCAAAGTTTGGTTCCTGGGTAAACTGCTATTATTTCTTTAAAACTCAGTAAGTACCATCTTTTTTTCAGACCTTCTCTAATCTTCCCAAGAGAGAGTTAGCCATCCTTGTGGGTACTATGTTTCCCTTTTATCTATTTTTTATTATTTCACGAATCACAATGTAGTATAAATATTTGTTTACTTGTATGTATTTCTCAAGGAAATATGTTTCTCTGAAGTCTTTTAGAATCCATCATAGTGCCTTATTAATATCTTTGGAATTATATTAATTGATATAAAAATAACATACAAGAAGAAATGAATGATTTCTTAATGAAATGTTTCAGGCATATTTCTGATTTGGTCTTAACTGCCACCTTACTTAGGGTCCTTGGGTCAGGTGATAGGTTCAAGAACAAAGACCCCATTAATATGTAATCTGTATCAGTTGATAATCCTTATGAATAATGCAGAAAATGTCTCTACTCCTATGGAGAAAAACAACACAAAGCAAACCAGATAATTACAGATAATAAAAAATTAAAGAAAGGAAGGGAAAATGATATGATGTGATAGAAAGTCAGGTGGGAAGGCTACGTTTGATAAACAGTGGTCAGGGATACTGACATACTTATTTGATACTCTGGTGAACACATTTATTTTCCTAGTTTTACTGCAGTATTTTAATCTTAACTTGATTACATATTTTTTGTGTGCATTATTCTTTGTATCCTCCACAGACCCTATGCACAGAGAGTAGCTTGCTGGTTGATTTGTTAATCTGAAGATGTATGCAATAAGTCTATTGTGTGTGTGCATGTGTGTGTGTGTGTATATATATGTGGTCATCCTTTCAGATTTTAAAATTTATGCTACTTGCTTGGAGGGTTATTATAAGTCTATAAATTTTATAAATAAATTTTGTATTCCTTGCTAATATTTCTGAGCTTCTTCTGAGATTTCCCATTTAAAAATGGCAACAGGCTTTATTTTAAAGATGTATATCAAAGCATAAATCCTGAATGCTATAAATGTTGACTGTAATTCTTCCTAGAGAAGTCAAGGATGCATTTAGTTTTGGCCTACTACAAGTATCAGAAAAAATCACTAGAGTGGGTTCTGAGTCCTTAAACTTGATATAATATGTCTTTTTCATTCATTTAGTCTCCTACAACTCTGGAATTATAGGCAAAATGAAGAATTTGGATTTAACAAATAATCATAGAGCATTTATGCAGGTCAGCTACTGTGCTAACAGATTTTACATACAGTATTTCATAATTGTCTGGGGACGGTGCTATGAGGAGATATAATTTTCATTTCTATTTTTTAGGTGAGGAGACTGAGGTCCAGGGTATAAATAACTTTCCCAGGGTCACAAAACCCAGTTATGGAACACAGACAAAATTCAAACCCAAGGTTTCTGATTTGAAACAGGATTTAGAAAGTTTTGATTCTTTCTTTCCAGCAAATGTTTATCAAGTGCCAGTCTCTGTACTAGATTTTGGAAACAGGAAGGTCATCAAAATGGCATGGGTGGTTCTCATGTGGTGCATTCCATGACACCCTATGAAAAGTCAGAAGAAACAGGGAAGAAGAAAAAAGGAATGAAGGAAAAAGAGTGTGTTTGAGGTACTCTCCTGGGACTCTCCTTTTAAAAGAGCAAATTTGCATTAAATTCCCAAGAGAGCCAGTAGTAGGTCCCAACATCCTCCTTCCACCAAAGGTGCTAGCCTCTAGTGATGGAGTTGACTGCCAATGGGTTGACAAGGAATCCCAGGCAGTAAGCCCTGTATGATGCCCTGTATCTGTAGTTTTCATGCTTTCTCCAACTCCCTTGAACTAGGGACACCTTGGACTGGGGCAGCCTAGTTAGCTTTCACGTTTTCCTTCAGGGAAAACTAGTGGAGTAAATACATCTTTTATGAAGCTTGCTTTTCTATCTGCATTTGGTTTTTTTGTATTCAAACTTTCCTCTAATATGCATAATTGCTGAAAGGAAAGGGCTGTGGAGCAGCCATGAATTATGGCTTTTACAAGAATGAACACTGCAGTTAATGTTGCAAGACAGTTTCCATTATAATCCTGTTTTCACATCCTTGTGATTTTTTTCAGGGGGGCTGGGAAAGAGGAAGAATTTTCGTTTGAGCTAAAATTTTCCATGGTTTGACTCAGCCCAAGGAGATTTTTCAAAAATGAAACATTTTCACAAATGTTTCCATTTATTTTTGAGTTATTGTATTTGGAAAATACTGTTCATTTTTACTCCAACTATTATTAATGCATAAAATGTTCCAAGTATGAATGGTTATTAAAACTTCAGTCATCACATGCCACTTGTGTCAGGAATTTCATCTGAGCAAGATTTAAAATAATTATAATTGCCAAGGACTAGCTTCTTTCTTTTTATAACTATATTAAAGCATTTAGTGTAAAAATGCCTACAATTTTTCATTATATTCATAATATCATTGTAATTCTTACTTAGCACAGAGCTTTTCAGAGAGAAAATAAATATTTAGGTTATTCTTACTATTTTTGAATTTATGATGAACTGTAAAGTGACAAAATATATTTCAAAATAATTTCTATACGGCCGGGCGCGGTGGCTCAAGCCTGTAATCCCAGCACTTTGGGAGGCCGAGACGGGAGGATCACGAAGTCAGGAGACCGAGACCATCCTGGCTAATACAGCGAAACCCCGTCTCTACTAAAAAATACAAAAAAAAAACTAGCCGGGCAAGGTGGCGGGCACCAGTAGTCCCAGCTACTCGGGAGGCTGAGGCAGGAGAATGGCGTAAACCTGGGAGGGGGAGCTTGCAGTGAGCTGAGATCCGGCCACTGCACTCCAGCCTGGGCGACAGAGCCAGACTCCGTCTCAAAAAAAAAAAAAAAAAAAATAATAATAATAATAATAATAATTTCTACACTCATTGAGCTATGTTAATTAAGCTTTTAATTTTTTAGCTTATGTCTGTTTTAAGTGACTCCATTGTAAATTACACATTGATGAAACTTCAAAAATCTTATTATTTTTTACTTTCTCTGTCCCGTGACAGATAAAATACTTTAAAAAAAAATGTTGCTTTCTTAGTAAAACCAACTTTTAGGGAGTAGAATGATTAATAATTACCCTAACACCAAAAACCAATTTTTCCTATGTCTAAGAACTGCTATTTAGAACTTTAGGCACATATTTAAGTATTTTGTTCTGTTGGTTGTTGTCTCTACTTTGTTTTCGCCTTCCACCTATTATTGATACAGTTTGATATTCTGAAGCATAATCTTTCTTGTATCTATTTTTCATTTTATATGTATGATTGAAAATTTATTTATATTTAACTATGCTAAAACTCTATTGTATGTGTACCTCATCACTAAGCTGAAAAAATATGGTCAAGTGTAATACAAATGAAAATTGTATTATCACTGAAAATAATAATATAATTTAATTGTTTGAAATGATATTGAAATACTATTTAGAGATGACTTGTGTGGTTAGGAGCTCTTTCTGGGCTTTTCCATTTGGTGGCAATCTTTGTATTCACCGAAGTGAATTATATCGTTAAGCAAGTAAATATTTCACATTGAATAACCTCTTGGTCTCTTTTAAAATTGTGTACCTATTTTTTCATTCAATACAGCGTTTTATTATCTAATCTGATTTTGTCATCTTAATTAGTTACCTTTTGAATATTATCTTACAGTCTTTGAATCTTAAGTTTTTTTTTTCTTATGACTGAAGATGAGGCATTTTATAGCAAATGGCTTGATGTTTTATCATTACAAATTCAGTTCTGGTACATACACATGCACATATATATACCTATGCACACACATATCAAATATATATAGGTACTATATTATACAGGCTTTATATTTTCCATTATATATATTATACATAATATATACATGTATGATATACAAATACTCTATGTTATATATCATATATAACATGCATATCATATATATCTAACATAATGTAAAATTTATGTACATATTTCTTTCTTTCTTTTTTTTTTTTTGAGACAGAGTCCTCGCTCTGTCGCCCTGGCTGGAGTGCAGTGATCGGATCTCAACTCACTGCAAGCTCCGCCTCCCGGGTTTACGCCATTCTCCCGCCTCAGCCTCCCGAGTAGCTGGGACTACAGGCGCCCGCCACCTCACCCGGCTAGTTTTTTGTATTTTTTAGTAGAGACGGGGTTTCACCGTGTTAGCCAGGATGGCCTCGATCTCCTGACCTCGTGATCCACCCGTCTCGGCCTCCCAAAGTGCTGGGATTACAGGCTTGAGCCACCGCGCCCGGCCTGTACATATTTCTTATTGATATCTAGTCTGTGTTATTTTATACAAATTATTTTCTGATTGTTTCCCACTTTTTCCTCTCATGTACCCACACAGCTCTTCCTGTCATTCAGAAGGAGACTGATTCCCTGTGTACTCCCTTCAAGGTGTCTTTTTTTTTCTCATTTACTTTATCTGCCTATTAAGAAAGAGATTTCCTCTCCTCTTTTCTTTCATAATTTTAATTCGTCATTCAGAATGCATGTTTTCTTCCTCAAGGAGGCCTTCTGACTGTGTTTCTCACATCCACCCCAGTTGGCCAGGTTCCTGTTAATATATTTGGGACAATATTCCATTCATCATCGTAACACTCATGTCATGGCTATAGTCCTTTAAGGTCTAATTCTCTTGCTAAAGTGGAGTATTTTGGAAATGGCAGGTAGAGATCTGACTTCTCTGCTATTGTATTCCTAGCCTTTATCTTAATGGCAAACATACAAAATATATATGGTGACATATATATTTATGGAATTGATGGGTGAATGAATTTCCTGCCTGTCATTCTCATTTAAAAAGTAGTTTGTATACTTAAAGTCATTAGTCAATATGACTAGGCATTCAATATAGTTTTTCCTGTAATTGATATAGAGGACAGGTTAATTACAATACTCACTGGCTGAAAGCATTTCAACAACTTTTGCCCATGGGGAGCTATAATTTCACCTTAAGATATCAGAAACCACTCAAAGATTTCATGTAGTTACCAGAACCTTGGGCTAAAATTTTAATCCTGAAAACCTTCGCTGCCTGTTAGTCATTTGGTACATGACATAAAGCAAAATATATTCTGCAATTTTGGACTTCAGTTTGGCTCTCAGTAGATTGACTACTTGATTTCATATATGACCTGCAAGATATTCAGCTCCTTCAAAGTTAAACCGTCTAAAAACCTGTGGTAATTCACAAGTACTAGATGTGCATTGAGCAGTAATTAAGTGAGCATATTATAAATTTCTTATTCTGGTAATTATTCTTCCCAAACTACACTCTCAAAATGCTGAGCAAATCTTTGAAAGCTGTGAGCATTCCTATCATTGTATGCTTAATATGTTTTTGAATATAGTTTAATATGAGGCAGCACATTGTTCCCAAAATTATGATGGGTCTGAAATTAAAACTTGGGTGTAAGTACCAGCTTGATCTTTAGAAAAATCGCTTAACTCCTCTGAGCCTCAGTCTCCTCCAACAGCAAGTGCATTTTCTGCTTCCCAAAGATGTAGGAAATGAATTGAGGTGATGAACTGAAAGTGTTTGGGAGTCAATGAAGGACTTTACAAATGATATGTATCATAATTATTTGTCATATTAGTGAAGCAAAATAGTCATTTTCTAAAAGGATGTAAAAATGAAAAGAAAATAATGGGATTAGGATAAAAGTTGTATTTTCAATATGTAACACTTTTTCCACTTATAGCATTCAATTGCAGATGAGAGGCCTGTGTAAAAGTGTGCAGATGATAAAATTATGTGAATACGGGGGCAGCACGTTTCATTTCTTCAGAGAAGCTGGGAAGAGTGATTTGTGAACTGATTTACAAAATGTGAAGGGCAGAGTGAGAAATGGGTTAATAATGGTTCAACAAAGAAGCTGATAAAGCTGCTTGCTATCTCCACAGGTAAAGAACAAGGGTAAAAAGATTTGCAAAAGGAATCTTTTCTGAAATTCTTTAGAGGATAGACTGATTTGTGCTGGTTTGGCACAGAGGTAGCATAGGTCAGTTTAGCAGTGGGGTGGGAGAATTCTGGGTGAACAATGAAAAAGATAATTGTGTAGGTCCATTATCCAAGATGTCAACCAGCTGGGCTAAAATTGTAGCTGGCAAACAAGACTCTGAGTCAAAGCCTCTCGCCAGATGCTGGGAGAAGGCCAGAGCTAAGCAGGATCACAGTATGGAAGTCAATGGAACATTAAGCTTGTTAAGAGGGAATAGAACCAATTATTAAATGTAGTCCTAGAATGTCGCAGATTCAAGAGTAAAAGATAGGAGTGGGGCCAGTAGCAGTAGTGATCTGATGTTGGGTCATATGGAAACTGACCTGTAGCTTTGCTTCTCTGGTTGTATTGTACAGAATACACCTAGGGATCTTGTTAAAATGCAGATTCTGGTTTAATAGGTCTAGCGTAGAGCCTGAGATTGGGTCTGAGATTCTACATTTCTAACAAGCTCCTGGAGATGCCAGAACTGCTTGTCCTTGAACCAAACTTCTGAAGAGAAAGGATCCAGATATAGCATCTTAAATTCTCCCTAAGATGGAACAGGATTGGTTCCTGAGCCTTGTTGGGGAAAGACAAGGAAAACGTCGGTGCTTGAAAATGGGGGAGAAGCAGCCTCACCTATGAGGAGTAGAGAGCGACAGGGATTTGAATCTTGGCAGGAAGCTGTTTCAGCTGCCTTTTTTTTTTTTTTTTTTTTTTCTGGTTTCTTCTTCTATAGATCTGATAATTTGTGTCTTCCCCCTGAAATTCATCAAACCGCCCAGTGGTATATATTCCCCTTGTTCTCTATGTAAGCAAAATCATACCGTCTAAATTAGTAACTCATATAGAAAATTAACAGGAGTATCATCTCTTTCAGATAATGTTTGTCTTATGTTGAAATGTAAGCAGTATATGTAGGGGCCTTCTGGAGAAAAATTTCTTAATTCTAAGAAATGACTGTTGGGGGTATTTCCAGAATATGTGGCAGGAATAAGATTTGAGATGCCTCTGATATCTTTATATTTTAGTGGTGAGCAACCCTTTTTCATGAGTGCCAATTCAGTAAACCAAAAAAGTTAGTATAATGGTTTTATATGGAATTTTATTATAGATTTATATTTTGTGTAATCTACTTTTTAATTTGATAATTCACAACCTGCTCAATTTCTTTCCTTAATAGTAATACCATATTCCAATGAAGAAATGTACTTTGCTTTGTTTAACCCAGCTACTCTTGACGACTATAGATTATTTCTAGCCTTTCAATAGTGTAAACAGTATTTCAATGAACAGGGAAGGACTTAATGCTTTGAGCAAAATTTATGTGAGTTGAGCATTAGCAGTGCTGAAGGTAGAGTGGAGTAACAATGAAGAGATTTAACAGTGGGAACATTAATTGGCATCAGAGTTCATACTGAGACACTACAGCTTCATTTGGAGATGTCTAACTGCAGGGGAGAAAGAGAAGGAAGGGAAGCTGCCATTTCACAGGGGGTGGTGGCAGGAGAGTGGGACAGCATCTGAGACTGACAGCATGCCACAGTGGTGGTGGATGGAAGACATTATGCAGATAAGCAACTCCTCCTTCTTAGTTTATGAAGTATCCAGAGGATATATTCTTGCCACAGTACTTTCTTGAGAGAGGGAGTAGTGATGATAATGGTGGTGGGGGTGTAGAAGTTATTCCTCCCTGCATCTGTGTCTCTTTCGCTTCTTCATCCCAGACTGAATCCTGTACCATTTGTGCAAAGATTCAAATATCACAGCCTTAGCAGCAATCTCTGCCCTTCGATCATCTTTGTGGTGTGAGCAGCTTTTGCAGCCTAAGTCCAGAGGTGAGGAAGGATTCGTTGGAATAAATCAGGTCGGGGAGAACATTTTTACTGCATGTGTTAATGAAATACTGAGTAGGAGTAATTTATCATCAGTTATTGCTGGTTATGAATCCTGCTTTACCTTTTATTAGCTATATGGCTTTGGACAACTCATCTACCTTCTTTTAGCCCAATTTCCTCATCTGTATGGATGTAGTAAAGTTTAAGTGAGGAAAATTCAATTTAAAACAGATAGCATAGTCCCTAGACTATAGCAGGTATATAATACATGTTAACATTATTATTTGTTGGCATTGACATTTTTATTTTCTGTTCCTGGAATTATATCTATGGTCTTACCATGAAGTGAAATAAGTCATCTATCACCTTTAGGTTGATAGTTAATCATCATTTAAAACACAAACCATAGGAGATAAATATATACCCATATTCACTTACATTCTTATTTGCCAATTGATTTACCTCCATTAATTATACCCCTTCAGATCATGCACAGAAAAAAATCTAGTTGAAATATAATATAAGGAGACATTGATAGGTTTTGTTTGGTTATTATTGTTAAAATTTTCTGTTTTTTTGGCATTTTTTAGGCAGCAGCTTTCTGATAAAATATCAAACTCACTTCTTGAGCTTGAAAAATATTAATGGATTCTGACAAAATATTCTGAAATTAAACTATGAATAACATCATATATTTTATATACATGTTATTTGCATATCTATCAGCTATCTATCTGTCTGTCTGTCTATCTGTGCAATTGGCTGGAGTAGGCTTGTATTCAGTTGCAATTGATAAAATTGAGTCCTAACTGGCTGAATTTCCAATATTGAGTTCACAACATACCTGGACTATGTTAAGATTCTTGGCTTGCCACTGGAGACACCAGTGGTTGAATCACACTAGCTTCTGATCTAATTAGTGATCAAGATATCTAGTTGAGGCTAAATCATAAAAATCCAACATTCAACTTAATTTATTTACCCTGTGCCTGTGGAACTAAAGTACGTATATTTTAGACACAAAAGGAGCCCTTTTGGGGGACTGCCTGCAACTTCCTCGCACACAGATAAATATTTATTGAGCATGAAAATGAGGTTCTTCACAGAGCAAATCATCATTAACTTAGTTCTCTCTATTCCAAATGTGAGTCCATTTAACCTACATGAACTTTTAAAGTATTACTAATGTGTCTATGTGAACACAGAATTAATAGACATGTATGATGATAATTGTTTATATTTACCCAAGATACATATGTATATAAATACACACATAAATATTTATAGATATTCTATGACATATTCATTGGCATAAAAAGTATGTATCTATATATTTATTTGTACATAGAAAGTATCTATGTATTGGTATAGCAAATATCTTAATACTTGCTAAGAAGGTTAATAATGTAAACAAGGGTATGAGTCCATTTTCCCTTAATGTAAGAGAAAGGTTGGCAAAAATTTGACCTATTCTCTGCTTGTATTAAAATAAAGGAAATGATCTCAGACATTCATTAAGGCAAACTCAGCAGGGTATCTAATTGAAAACACTTTGCTGTATTTAATATGAATTACTGTATCTATTTAAAAGTAATACAACTGCAGTTATTTTAAAAGTTCTGCAAAGATGCCACCTCAAAATTATTTTAGAAGTAGGTAAGAAAATAAATAAATAAGTTACATGTATATTTGTTCAGTTTTTGACTTATCAATCTGAATTAGCAAAGC
The DNA here is from genome assembly GCF_002776525.5 of Piliocolobus tephrosceles. Classification (NCBI taxonomy): domain Eukaryota; kingdom Metazoa; phylum Chordata; class Mammalia; order Primates; family Cercopithecidae; genus Piliocolobus; species Piliocolobus tephrosceles. Next base: position 37,391,148 of record NC_045447.1, on the reverse strand, counting down.
CTTGATGATTTTCCTATAGTTCCTTGAATTGGAGAACATTCGGGAAGGAAAAGAATATACTATTTTCCCTCCCCCAGTTTCCACTAATTGTCATGTAGTATGTATCTGATCCATGTAAGACCTACTGAATGATTCTAATCCAACTCCATAATATACCACCAGGGATCCAGAACCAGCCAGGCTGGGGCAGCATCATCTGTCTCATGTTCCCTCACAGTGCCTTCCTACTCAAGGATCCTACATCTCTGAGACTTGGCTCCACTATGGGCATCATGGTCTTAGGTGTTATTTGCTTTAATGAAAGTAAATTATATACAGTGATATATGCAAAATACATACAATAATTACATACAATGTCCTGGCTCAAACACTCTGGGTCACCTTTGGACATAATTTCAACTGCAAATGAGAGGTGCTCCTACCCTCTACCTCTATCCTACTGGTCTCATGTTGGCTACCTCTGCTTCAATAGGTGTCACAATCAAGTCCATTTACTTACTCAGTAGTTATCTAAATTTGGAGTTGCCATTTGCTTAGGCCCTAGGAACATGGGTGCGTAAGGAAGATTTAGTCTCTACTCTCATGGAGTTTATAGTCTAGTGGTAGATGGAATCAGAACTTCAGCTGGATATTTCTCATCCATTAACTTCTTTAATCTTCTTACATGAGAAGACACAAGCCATGAGAAGCTGAGTAACTTGCAGAGCTTCGCAAAACTAATATGTAATGGAATCAGACATCAAACAGAGCTGTCCAATGCCAGATTGTCCTTTATATCATACTACATTGTCCCCAACAGGGGTTTTTCACCTATTTGTTCCATAGCATCTAGTATGAGAATAATTTTGAAAGGTCACATCAAAAACATTGATTTCAAAGTAATCACGGCAGATCACTATACTCTTATTCCAATGAGGCTGCCATTTTTCATTCATTAATTGAATAACATTTACTGAGTATTTACTGTTCACCCAGTACTCTGCTAGGTTCTGAGGATACAGCATTAAGCAAGATAAAGTGGGATGGTTAGCAAACAGATTGCATGAAAATTACAGATTGTGTTAAGTCCTAGGAAGGGAATAAACTGGGTAGAAATGAAAATTTGCTTCTGAAAGCCTCTGTGGACAGTATAAGTGTCTTTAACACGTAAAAATTTTTGCTGTGGGAGTGCTACTCATTGAAGTACTCATCTCATTTGAGGCTGCAGCCAGCAGCAGCACATGTGGAGCAAATATTGCTATTGTGATATTGTCACCACTATTGTCTCATGTCTGAATTATTCTCATTCTTACTTGGGTTATTAAGTATTTTCCCATCACATAAATAATACATGAATGTTGTAAAAAATATGAGGTAGAAATAATACAATAAATAAATATTTCCTTAATTATACTGCCCAGATATCAGTGCTGTGATATTTTATATACATTGCATTATATGCATTGCATGATATTTCCTTCCAGTCATGTCCCTTTATAGCATGTACATATATATATTACAAAATTGAAAATGTAGTATGTGGTTTTGTATCCTGACTTTTCACTTAACATTACATTTTGATTTTTTGACACCTTAAAAGGCTCTTCACTATCATTTCTTCTGGCTGCATTTTATAACATATGGAATATTATAATTTAGTAATTGTGCTACATATTGGATGCTTACATGGTTTCCAAGTTTTTGCTATTTTAAGTAAGGTGGCAGTGAATCTTTGCAATAAGTTGTTGTCCGCATACTATATTATTTCCTTTGGCCTGATTCCTAGAAGTGAAAGTCAAGGGTGAAAGGGCATAAACCCTTTTAAGGCTCTTGATCCAAATGGCCAAAATGATTTATAAACCCAGCTTCCCAGTAATAGTGTTTGCTGGCGTTCATCTTAATGTGCTTCCACTAAGGTTGAGAAATATCAATAAAAAATTTCTAATGTGATGGACAAAAATGTCTCATTTCTGTTTTAATTTAGTATTTCTTTAATTACAAGTATGATTTAAATTTCTTTATTTATTGTTCCATTTATCTATTTCCTGAATTACTGTTACTATTCTTTATGTATTTGATTTTAACATTACTTATATATACCTTGCTATCTTCCCGAAAAGATTTAAGGCAGCTTAAAGGTCGCATAATATATAAGGTAGCAAAAATTAAAACAGAGTGAACTAAGAAAGAAAATACAAAGTCAGGAATGATGCTTAAACTGCATACCACAATGACAATTAATCTGTTTTTAATAGGCAAGAAATTTGTCTCCAAACTCCTCTCTATAAGTTAGCTCAGTAAGGGAATCTTGTCACTTACCGTGTTCACCTTGACGATGGGGGGGAATGATTGTTCAAGATAAATATAATTATTAGTATTAAAACATGACAAGATTTTAACTATTGTTACTATTATTTTGTGCCCCTTAGGTGTCAGACACTATGTAAGGTGCTTTACTTGAATTATTTCATTTAATCTCTATAACTATTTAATGAAGGTGGGAGTACTATATTAACTTCATTTAATATAGTGCTTGGCATGTGGGAAATGGTCAATGAATATTAGCTTCTCTTTTATTATTACCAATATTAAGCATTTCAATATCTAGAAAAGTAAATACCTTGAGCCTTTTTGAAAAGATTAATGTTAATATATTATATGTACATATATTAATGTATGTTTTTAAAATATTAATCAAAGAAACAATAAAGTCCTTTGGGATTTTGATTGGAGTTGCTTCAAACCTGTAAACTAATCAAGGAATTTTGACATCTTTATGTATTCAGTCTCCCAACTTGGTAATATGGTAGTTATTTTATCCCAACTATCTTTTATGTGTTGGTACATTAACAGAATTTTTCTTTTAACCCAATTTTTATAGAGGACATTTCCATGATCTATCATGAACTTTTGTTGCTACAGTGAATAGGATATTTCTCCTATTATGTTTTCTATTTGGCAGTACATGGAGCCTGTAGGAAGTACAGCGCTTCCTACAATATGACATTCTTTGGATTTTCCTTCTTCTGAGAAATGGTTTCTCTAGAATGTCTAGTGATCAAAACCTTCTATCTTGTTACTTGTCTGACTCTCATTCCCATTTTCCTGGATTTCCAATGTCATAGTTGATGAGACAGTTGCACTCCCCTCTCTCTAGCCTTGGGGGTTCTGCACATGCAGCTCCATCACCCTAAAATGCTCTTCTTTAACGTCCTCATCAACATCCCTTTAACTCATTTATCTCATTCAGATCTTAGCCAGACCTTCTTTCCCCATTCAGATCAGGTCACCCTGCCAGGCTCCTAGATTATGCTGTATTTTACTTCTCAGTAATTTAGCATGGCTTAAATCAATCATTGACTGATTTATGTACTCCCTTGATTAATGTCTTTCTTTCCTACTAAATTCCATGTTGCAAGGACAGTGTCTATTTTGCTTACTCTTAAATTCCCAGGCACCTCGCATGGTGCTTGGGCTAGAAGTTGCTGTTATTGGATGAATTAAGAAAGAGTGAATGAGTGGTTTGGTGTAATTCAGTTTCTTTCCTCTCACCTAAAATTCTATTTTCAGTGTCTTGTTTCCCTCGGAGTTATGGCATCCTTCCCTTCTTCATGGCCAGCTTTTATTATATGAATTCACATGTTTTATTGGGCAGCCACAAGCTGTTATATGAAGATCAATAAAGGTGGTTTTTCTTATTGTGGGAAATGCTTCTTATTTCCTACTAGGGCTATGCCAATGTCCTTTGCTTTAATATTTTTGGTTAAAGTTTGTCCTTGCCCTCACAGCATGTCTATTTAATTTTTAATATTTACTTGAATGTTCGCCAGGACAGTGTTTCTAAAACAGTACTGTCATTTGCCTGTACAACAATGACACTAGCTTCCTATTCCCTCTACAGAGCTGAATTTTTCTTTTTCTTTTATTTTTTTATTAGATACTTCTCAGGGCTAAAGGGGGAGAAGCTGGAAAAGAAGTACTAGAAAGTCCACTAAAATCAGCAAATAGCTACTTTTGATGTATCCTTTCAGCTGGGCCAGTTCAACTCCATATGGGGAAGTGGAGCTTCATTTTCAGTGAACTTTATGTTCTGTTGTTTTCTCATCCCATCTTAGATGCCAGCAGAACAGATGCCAATGGTTGAAAGGTCCTATGAGTGCCCAGATTCACTCCTTCGACCGCAGACCCAAAGAGAGACCTCACTGGATAAAAATACGGCTGCAGTTTCTATCCACTTGTCAATCATCCCCAAATGCCAAAATGACATGATTTGGATGATGAGGTAGTAGATGCTTGCTTCCATCTGTCTACTTTATTTTCTGCATTCCCTATAATGAATAGTGCTATTTTACATTGAGGAAATATCCAAACAAGTTTTATTAAATGTATCACTCATAAATTCCCGCTTTCACAGACTCACGCTTCAAGAGCCCACCTACTCTGAAGCATGGAGCTTGCTTCCCAGATGAGTTGATAGGAGGCCGTGAGAAGCAACATATATTACTTTTAGTGTAAAATAAATTATTCTAGCAAAAAGAGTTAAGTGAGGATAGAATCATCTTCTTGAACTTCATTTGCACAGCAGGCCAGTTCCTCTCCCTTGGGGTTATCTGCAAGAGCAGCCAGCAGCAAGATTATTTTTTTCTTCCGACCCCCTATCAGGAAAAAAAAATTCAACCTCCTGTGGCTGCTGCAACATGCAGTGAATCATAAATTTGTCTTTCTTGCACAGGCTTTTGCTTTTAATTTTATTTCTGATTCAAAGCAGTTGGTTAAAGCCAATGAATCTCAGCCCTAAAATGGTGATAAAATATTCACCCTCTTAATTCTTAACAGTTTTATTAATTATGTTAAATGTATAGCCAACATTGTAAACAATTATGATCAAGAAGAAAAATGGAGCTATTACATCCATTGTAAGTTATCTGCTATCAGGGTTACAGATACGTAGCCAGGACTCATCTTGCAGGCAGATGGTGTATAAATACAGAGGATCACAAATCTTACCTTTTAAGTCAATAGGTTTTTCATCTGAACATATTTTCCCATAGAAATATTTTGTAAGTGGTGTTTAGATTCCAAGACTAATACCAAAATTAAGCCTAAATTTTAAACTAGAAATATAAACTATTTACACAAAAGTAAGAAAACACTGTTATTATAATTTAAAATACTATATGCAACAGAAATGTAGGTTTAAGAAAATAGTAGATAGAACTTTGGGGAGTTTAATTTTTAGATTTGGGGTGGCTAGATAGCCTCTAAGAGGTAAAAGCATCAATTCCTTGGAGCACATTTCTTAGTAAAATTCTTCTACTATTTTCGAAGTTTTAGGGCACGCAATTATAACAGAAAGACTTGGAGAGATTATCTCAAGATAACCAAAGAAGAGTTAAAGGAGGAAAGGAGGCAGGTGTTCAAGAGCATTAATGGGGAGGCACAGAAAGATTTTCCTGAGATGAATTAACTGAGGTGAGTTTTGTGTAGTGAAAACGGGATGGAAATGGCAACATGGTATAAGGGGAACCATCCTAATATCCAGCAGATAAAAGGATATGAAGAGAAATAAAGCAGATAGTAAGTCAGTGGTGGAAGAATCTTTAGAGTGTGGCCATTATTCCATATAAAATGTCACCTCCCATTGTGATTGGGGGAATTTTCAGCTTACAGCAGAAAAACAAATGTCCCAAGAGGACCACAGAGATCTGTGACTTCTCCATAAGCACTACATTCTCCCTGATTAAAACTAAAATGCTATGAAAGTGAATTTGAAAAGTGAAAATGGAATTTTGAAAAATACTCAAAAAATTAAATCACATAAACCTATTACTTTCAATGGCAAAAACTGCAATTACTTTTGCACCACCTTAATGGTTTCATCAGACATTAAGACACACGCATGTGTGCATGCATGCTAATTCTCATGGTTTGTTCTGGGCGTGAATCTGCCTCTATTTTTTTCTGATAACCACTGACAAGAAGGTAGGCATAGCAGGTAGGATGATTCCCACATTCACCTCAAAAAATTAAAATTCAAACTATAGAGTGGTGTTTGGGGACCTGCATGAATTTATGAGTCACCTTTCCTCTTTATCTTTCACCTCATCTCTCCACAAATTCTATACACCAGTGTCCTGGGACTCCTTATTCATGGTGCATTCCTTCAAACAGAAAGTTTTCTCCCCATCACCTTCCCCCCTGGGGACCTCATACTCCCCTAGGGCTTTAATAAACAGTATTGCCTTCCTCTGCCAGGATTCTTACTAGCTTCAATCTCTCTCTTGAACTCTGGCTCTATGTTTCCAAATGTCTGTTGGATTTAACATAAATATTCAAAATCAATTTAAAAATGCCATGTATGCTATAGAGCTGGAGGCCATTATCCCTAGCAAACTAACACAGGAAGGGAAAACCAAATACTGCATGTTCTTTCTTATAAGTGGGAGCTAAGTGATTAGAACTCACAGACACATAGAGGGGAACAACATACACGGGGGCCTATAGGAGGGTAGAGGGTGGGAGGAGGGAGAGGTTCAGGAAAAACAACTAATGGGTACTAGCCTTAATACCTGGGCAAGGAAATAATCTGTATGACAAACCCCCAGGACAGAAGTTTACCTATATAACAAACCTGCACATGTACCCCTAAACTTAAATGAAAAGTTTAAAAAGTGCCATGCATGAAACTGAACCGACTGCCATATTTTCTAGCCCGTGAACTGTTGTTTCTCTGCTTCCTTGAATGTACCAGCATCTTCTCAGACACTCAGGCCTGCAGCTCTGAAGGTGTGACTCTTGGTTGCCTCTCCCAACGAATTAATTGCCAAGTCCTACTGATTGGCAATATTTCTCACATCCTTTCTTCAGTGACCAAATCTGTATCAGTGAGTAAAGCTATAATTTCAGCTCTGTTCATCTTCTTTCTCTTGTAATCTTGTTTACCTGCTGCTGAAGCAGCCATCCTAAATAGATACCACTATACTGTGATATTCTACGGTTCAAAAATGGCCATGGATCTATACTGAAGTTCACTCTTCTTAGCCTGACATCAAAGATCCTCTGTTATCTCAATTAAGCTTACTTTTTCCAGACTTGGATCTTACTTCCTTTCTCTCCTTAACCTATGTTGTAGCTAAATTAGATTCCTCATATCTTGCCTGTGCTTTATACTTCATATTACCTATATACTTTATACTATATACTCATATACTTTATATTATAAGGAGCAGAATGAATTACTTGGAGGTAATACATTATATTATAAAATAGGTAATATATACTTTATAGGTAATATAAAGAATTACCTCCAAGCAATTCATTCTGCTCCTTCACTTAGGATGTCCATTTCTCCTCCCTGGACACACATTCTGAATTCTTGCTGTTCTTTAAGAATAGGCACAAATATTACCTTATTAACTAAACTTTCGTCTATTGTGATGAGTTGAAGGTGATCATTCTTTCCTTGAACTTGGACAGTATTTCATCTGTTGCTAAACTTTGGCATATTTATAACCTTCTAAGTTGCTTCTCCTTTTGTTTATATCTTTTCTTCCTTAATTGATTGAAGTCAAACAATTTGACTCACTTACCTCTGAATTACTCTACATCATTTAGTATAAGAAATGGTATAGGCCTTCCTTAAGGAATTTGCATTAATAGGAGAGAAGAGCACTCATGTGAGTAACTACCATATAATAAGAGTACATTCTGAGTGACTGAGGAATGGAAATAATTTTTATCTTATATCTCTGTTTGAGAGTGAGGACATTCTGTAGTCCACATAATACGACGTATTTGGATGAAAACTAAAAAATTTCTTCCACAACAATTATTCCGTCTAGGTCCCAGGGTCAAGCATTGCTTAGTTAAGTAATCTGGGTGCCTTTTTATGGAAAAAAGTGAACCTACAAAAGAGATATTTTAACATAGAAACAACACAAGTACACACATATACATTTTTAGGAAACTTCGTGGAAATTCATTTATTATCTCAAATTGAAAATAGTTGAGATTTAGGTTTGTCGCATTTCATTAAGAACTCACTAGTTGTAATGCAAAGTTGACTTTGTCCAGTTCTGCTGGCTTTGTCTTGTGGACTGGGTTAGACTTATAAAAAAATTTCACCTCTTTATTCTGGTGGAGTCAGAGATGAAATGATTATTTCTTTTTGCTTAAAAATAATTTTACTGCTGCATATAGCTTGTATTTTTAGTTTTTAATACTTTAGCATAATCACTGTTACAGCTTTTTCATACATACAATCCCTGGCTTAATTTTGGCAATCACTGCTTCTGATAAATGAAACTCTAGTTAGTATTGTGTTCATCTTTTTACATAAGATAATGGCCTGAAATCTCCATGACAGGCATATATGAGATTTTTTTTTTTTACTAGATCAGACTAAATACTTTTAATTTTGAGCTAATAATTTAGGAGTCACTTTGTTGAGATTCTCACAAACAATCTAAGTTTCTAGTCAGGTTGAGAACCTTCAGAAGATTTACAGGACTCCTGGGGCGAAGAATAAACAAAGGCTGCTGATGCTAGTGCAGAATGTGAATGCAGACGCATCACCAACATCTCCCTTTAGGGTGATGCGTTTATTTATGCTAATGATTTTATTTGTATTCACTGAATTCCAGCTCCTAACATAAAGCCCTGAGTATTCATTGAGAAGTTACAAAATTTCTTGCCTAGTCAGTGAGGCATTGTTGGCTGAATCCTCTCATGAGGTTCATGTCACTTATCAGGAGGTTTGTAATAAAAGGGTCAAATTTCTTACATTCTTTTGGTTGCAAAACAGGACTTACATCCAGTTGAAGCCATCTATGAAAACCCTTTAAAGCTGCCACCAGCCCTCTGGGGCATTCTATCATTTAATAAAGATAGCTACAAATGTCCTACTTGTTGATGCCCTATGAAATTAATTTTAAAAGTTTAATAGTAACATAGTAAATAGTTCAATACATTGAGACTTGGTGTGACAAAGGGCATTTGGAAAAGCATGTGAATGTTTTATAATTTGAAAGGCTCAGCTTAGCTCCAGATGCTTTAAACATGGTATGTCCTGAGTGTACCTGCTGAATTGAACTTTTCTCCAATCTCTGCTAAATGTATCCTATATATTGGAATGCACTGCAGCTTCAGATCTGCATTCTGTTTCCCGTCAGGATGGCAGTACTCCCTCGAGCTCTGTTTTAATTGCCTTGGTCCTTGACAGTCCCCTCCTCTCTAGTCCTATTGGGCTGGACTAATTTTCTCTACCCCAGGTCACTTAGAGGGGCCCTGGTTCAATCCAGAGAGAACATGGACATGACTGTCCTTACCTAAGTATTACCTGCTTTGGCTGTTTACCTGCACTCTACACTTCCTCTTTCTTCTACCCTTAGGGTCAGATGTCTAGGATATCAAGGGTACCCTGGATAGACAAAATCTTCTTGAACGTCCTTGGACTGCTGGCACTCTCCCTTCTATGCAAGGTAGTCAGCTGAACAGCTCTCCTTATTCTATAGACCTTAGCTAATTCTGCCGTCTCAGTTAGTCCGATGCTGCTTGTTCTATACTCAGTGAGTTCCCTAGCAGTTGACTTTGGTGCTTATAATAAAATTTAATAATTTCCATTGTATCATGTTTTAATGATGAAAAAGATTCTTTGCTATTTAAAATATGGATCTTCTAATTTATTAATTCCCAAGATAAGTAATTAATCAGTTTTTAAGGTGTGCTTTGGGTGAAAATACCTTATAAGACCATTCCCTGATAGGTGTGCTATCAGATGGTCAAATAATACAAGGAAAAGATGCATTAATAGATATTTCTATCAGAAAGACCTACTCTAGAAAAGACACCCCCTGAAACTTCTCAGTCTTTTTGTTTCATTTATGAAACAAACAATGAAATATTTAGTTCAACCAGGCAACAGACTTTTGAACTAGCCTCTATACTTGGCTGAGATAATATTCTTGTGTTAGATGGAAGAACATAAGCATACTATAGCAGAAGATACAACACATGGAATTATAATGGACAATCAAGAAAGCTGAAGTAAAAGGAAGTATTACCTTGGGATCATGTATTCCAGAAAGCTCTTCGTAGATCTTCTCACCTACCATGACAGCAGCCAAGTTTGCCGTGTATGTGGAAAGGCAAAACATACAGAAAATGGCCCAAAGGTTCATTAGAAACCTTCCAGTCCAACATTTTGGAGGTTTGATGGCCACTGTTCTGCCAAACAAGAGGGCATAACAGACGTTCAAGGCTGAAGAAAAGGAGAAGACTTTACTTCTATTTCGCCCCTTGGGAGTCAAACCAAATGGACTCTTCCATTCATACAGAGTGAGGAAGATGGCAGTGATGTGCAGAGCCACAAAAATCCCCAGCCACATTGTCCAGTGGAGTGGCCACATGAAGGCTCCAATGGGAGCTGCTGTATCTTGGGTCCTCACTAAGATGCCCAAGCTGGTAGAGAAGAAAGGGCTGGTGAAATCTATCACCTGGCTCCGTGCAGTATTGATGCTAAAGGAAGTGACTGCCATGTGGGCAGTCCCACTCAGGAGATCACCCACTAGCCCAGTCCAGTGCCCATTTTTCCAGGCTCCATACTTTCCATCCCCTACAATATAGAGGTCGAAGTCAAAGTTCATGTCTTCTGCTATCTTTTCCAGCAGATCAATGCAATATCCATAGCAGCACTTCTTGAATTTAATGGGCACTGTATCATTACTGCTATGGAGGCTGCTAAAAAGACTGTCCAGTGTGGAAGCGTCATTAGTCATGGGGTCGAGACAGAGTTGGCCAGCAGGGCACAAGCCTTCATCATCTACCTCCCTTGTGAAGACAAAAGGATGCTCAATCAGGGTAACTACTCTCAAGTGTAGCTTACTTGGATGTTGGAAGTGGGTTTTGTGTCTCTGGGCCTGCTCTGGCCATATTCCATAGTCCATGACAATCTTTCCCCCCTGCCAGCTGCCCAAGCGCGTCCACATTGGCTTTCCCATGGGGTCATGTTGAAGATTCCAGATGAAAAAGTTGTTTTCTGAGCTGATGATGGTGGAACCTTTTACTCTGATGGAACCACTGAGGCCTCTGAAAGTGGTATTGGCTAGAAACCTGGGAAAGAGGAACAAAGGCAAAAACTAAGAAACAGAAGTGAGGCCGAAGATAGGAAGCAGTGTTCATCTTTGCTTCCCTGTCTTAATAAAAATAAATTTGAATTTTTATTTAAAAAGATAGTGCCTATAATTTCTTTTGATGTTAATAAGCTGGACTCATTCTCTATTATAGGAGTAAAGTCCTACTGCATTAAGTAAATGAGATTTCACTCTCAGGTTCTAGTATTCCAGCCAGGTGCTTGACTCTTATTCTTACTCCAAATGTTTTAATTCCTAGTTAAGAGATGTGTTAACCATTTTCTGTTGTAAACTGTTAATTGCATATTCTCACAACTTTTCAAGCTATGGAGGTTTTCAGCACCTTTAACATATCCTACTTCTATTGTTGACTATGTTCAATTGTAACTACATCTTCTATGTATCTATGTATCTATCTAGATATTTGGCACAGGGAATCAGATTAAAAAGTGTGCATCTACTTTAATAATTGCTTAAACACTGCATGCATAGCATCAGAAAATAGCCAAATCTTGTTACCAATATTTCTTCTTGTAGAATGAAATCAATTAACGTATCTGTCCCCATGAGGCTAGTTGAAGCTGCATGTTGGATCTCATCCATGGAACAAAGAAAAAGATGATAAATCAACTGCAGTTTTAAGGATAGCCTCAGGCTAGCCTCCCTCCAAGTCATTAGAGAGAAACAATTGACCCTGGCTCTAGAGAGAGCTTATGCCAGAAGCCAAAGAAAGGAAAATTACCAACTAAATAATATACTGATTCCTAACCCTGTGAACTAGGGCACTTACAGTATATGTTCTGATATGGACTAGACAGAAAACTAGACTAATATGGCTTGGTCATAGCCTCTGTCTTTCTTGAGTCTGGAAAGATTAGACAATAAGTGGTAACATATAAGCTTGTGGCATCTTAATGACAGCCTTGTGTTGGAATAAAAGCCCAGGCTTTGGCATCAGATCCACCCCCATTTCAATATTGGCCTAGCCACCTGCTAACATTGCCCTTGAACAATTTACTTAACTCTATACTTTAGTTTTGTCACCAGCAAAATAGAGAAAAGAAAATACTTCCTTCATTATAAGAGTTGGAAATAATTTGTGTAAAGCACATGCTACATCTAACATGAAACAAATATTCTAGATATGATAGCTCTGACTTAATGTCATTCAAGTTTTTTTCAGTCAAGGCTGTCTCCAGGTTACTTTCTCCAAGAATTTTAATAAAATTTTAAAAGTTGGAAACACAAAGTATTGCATTATGATAAATCCATGGCAGTTATTCAAGATACATTTCAAATTAAAAGAAATTAAATTGAAATGTAGAGTGGAACACAGTATTTTGAAAAATCAGATGATATAAGTGTAGGCTCTTAGCAAAACACATTCACCCATTGCCTGTCACAAATATTACTCCATAATTTACAAATGCAAATAGAAGTAATAAGACATTATGTTACCACAGAAGGGACATAGAAAAATCAGAAAGTGTGAAGTACGTACTAATTTTCATTAGAGATATAAACGTAAATCACATTTGAAGATGCTACTATCAATAAATGCAGTGATTGTAATGGTAATTATTCATGCTAGTACTCCCCAGTCGGACTCTACCACTTAAATTCTATTTTGCAACAAGTAATGAAGTCTCAGCTATCTTAGACTTTGAAATAGTTTTCTGCTTCTTTAGAGAAGGAGCCAAATCTTTAAACTATACAGATTAATCAATGGATAATTACCTAGGTACTATAAGGGAAAGCTGATATACTTGTTTATAAGAAATCTACTTTTAGATTTGTTAAAACACACACATACACACACTTGCTGATATAGGAAATAGACTGTTAGTAGTAAGTAGGTTAATTTCTTCTGGTCAATTTACTGATCAGGAAAGTAAAGAGGAAGTTGTGGAAAGAGGAATACTTGGTTATTTTAAGAATGTTTGAGGCTTAATGATTATAGATTCTTAACTGGATGGACCCTTGAGAGACTACTTTGACTAAATATATACTTAAACCATCTCAGAAAAAGGCACTAGAAATCTCCAGAAAATTTCCAGAGATTACACAACTCCGTCATTCCAGTAAAACCTACTCCTGATTATTGGTATTAAATAACATTTAAGATGTCCATGATAGAGGGACAAGGCCTAGTTGTCTTTGAGCCAGTCATTTTCCAAAGAAGGCAAATCAATAGGGACCTGAATGTCTCCAGTTTCCCAAACCAGAAAACCCAATGCTTGTTTCACTATTGGCTCCAAAAAATTGGGTCCCAGAGAATCACCATTTATGACAGATTATTTGTGCCTGTTTCATTTTTAGTCTTACGATAAGGGTGAATCAAAATAATCTCATGAAAGCTTTAGTTGTAGTCACCTGTTCTAATGGAGTGACAATGCATAGCAAAATTTAAATGCTCACTATATTAGTTAAATATCAAAAGGCTGAAATCCTGATTTTGCTTAAATTGAATTCTATCACATTCCTTTTTTATCTTGCCCTTTACTCTTCTTGGATAAACAAGAAGAAAAATCAGGAATAGTTTTACTGGCACCATAAACTGACAAACTCCTAGACACTGTTCCAACACTAGAGTTACAGGGATGAAAGACAAACTCACTGGTCTCAAGGAGCCCAAGAAGCTCAAAGTCTAATTCTGGGGAGAGATAAAGTGAGCAGGCAATTCAGACCCGCATAATGAGCATCATGATAGAGGTAAATCTGGTGCCACTGGAACAGAGAGCAAGTGCACCTGTACGTTCTACTATAGGGTGCCAAGGAAAGCTTCATAGAGGAGGAAGTGCCAGAGCTGAGTCTTGAAGAAGGAATTACACTAAGCCAGGAAGAGAAGCTAGGAAATGATGTTATCATCTCAAGGAGATACAAATACAAAGGCCAGAGACAGAGAGTGTGAGCTGTTTGACGATAAGAGATGAAAAATAAGGAGGAGGAAGGGGAACATCACACACCGGGGCCTACTGTAGGGAGGGGGGAGAGGGGAGGGATGGCATTGGGAGTTATGTCTGATGTAAATGACGAGTTGATGGGTGCTGACGAGTTGATGGGTGCAGCACACCAACATGGCACAAGTATACATATGTAACAAACCTGCACGTTGTGCACATGTACCCTAGAACTTAAAGTATAATAAAAAAAAAAAAAAAAAGAAAAAGGAAAAATAAGGAGGAAGATGAGGACGGGAAATGAATTACATCAGATCTGAGGCTATGGTGAGACAATGGGTTGCCACTGAGGGGAATTTGCCTGGGGGGAGACATGATCATTAGATTTAATTTTAGAATGATTTTTTTCCATGCTAGTTATATAGGACATAGTTTGGAAGGAGGAGGGGACTGAACATAATTCCACATGTGAGGAACAATGTTTTTTCTTTCTTTCTTTTGCTTTCTCTCTTACTGTCTCTCTGCTAGTTTCATAAAGGGCTTAAGGTGGTAAGGGCTAAGGCAGTAGCAGAAATGGAGAGGAGATGGTATAATCAAGAGATATTTTGTCTTCGAAAAGGAAAGCAGTGATTTAAGAGGGCCAAATGCACAGGGTTGCAAACTTTACTAAGAATGCGTGAAACTCCGCTTGACAGAAGGTCATATAAATAAGATCTGTTAGTATTTAGCTGAATATAAACTCAATGTAAGCCCATAGAGCAATATGGGTATAAAATAGTAACCTTAAGTTCCTTTAATAAAAATTTAGAGCCTGGATCAAAGGGAACAATAATACTGCCATTCTCTGTGCTGATCAGATAACTGTTCCAGCCTGGATATGAACTCTAAACAAAACTTCCAGAGTCAGGAATGTTATGAAGAAAGATAAGGAGGTAGAAAATGTAAGAGGAGGTGGTAAGCATAATAATCTGATTGGAGAGTGGGTAGAAAAATATTAGAAAATAACACAGGGAAAGCAGGTTCAAATTAGACTATAGAGGCCTCGTGTACCTGTTTTATGAGATTGGATTTTATTTTAGTAGGAAAAGGGGAACCATGAAGATTACTGAGTAGCATAATGACTTTAACAGAGATCTACATTAGTTAATATTGGTCTGGAGGCAAGTAAAATGCACATATAGGAAAGAGTAATGGTGACTAAGAGACCACTTACAATATCTTTGCCATGGTTTGATAAGGGCCTGGATCTAACTCGATGAGTGAGAACCTTGTTTAGTGATTGTTTAACAAAGTAGTTCAGGTATTCATCATTTTTATCAACAAACCTCCCAAGATACCATTCTCCTTAAAAGAATGAGGCTCACTAATGAATTTTTCTTTATTAAAATCTCCTGATATGTCACTAATTAAGAATATGTATTGATTTGCATAACAGCTGAGATAAAATCTGCACTTTGCAAATTACTTAGAAAATGTTTTTGAGAGAGTTCACAGTATAAGCAAGATCAATATTTAATATATTTAAGATATATTTTTGAAGCCATATTTGCATGCAAAATGTTGACATCCTAATTAAAGTATTTTCTTATTTATTCATCATAACATGAGCAACACATCACACATTCAATCATCTATTTCTTCCACAATATTCACTATGTGCCAGGCACTGTCCTAGGTGCTGGGGATGTAGTAGTGAAGCGAGACCACAATCTATGCAGCTTATATTCTATTGAAGGAGACAGAATACATATGATAAATAGGTAATACGTGTAGGATTTAGACCGGGCACAATGTTGACATAGGAGGGTTTTAAAAAAATTTTTAAATGGTTTGAGCTTTGATTTATTGTATTTTTCAATATAAAAATCTGCTGCTTAAGTTTATAGCCTGTGTTGGATGCTGAAATACTGTCATTTTGGGTAAATATTCTATGTACTAATCAAAATGGGTTTACATTCTCTGTGAAATGTTAACTGCAGTTAATACATTAATTATTTTAATGTATTAATTACATTAGTCAGGTGCTATTTTTACTTTTTGTAACTTGCTCTAAAATTTGCTAAAGTTAAATTAAAATCTTCCACTACAAATAATGTTGCCCTTTTCTTAGAGATTTTAAGAATTGTTGCCACCATGATTTTTCTTGTCTTATCTGACACGTTACGTTTTATTAGTATTATGTTTTTGTGTTTATTCTGAATTTGTATTTTTTCTTGTTGTGGAAATAGCTCTGAAATAATTCCATTGTTTTCAGCCTTCATTTCTGGCTACATATTAATCTACTTTTGTGTTGTTTAAATGCCTCCTCATCCTCATGTGTCTTCTTTCATGACCTAGTTATTTATAGATCATATATATTTATTTCTACTTCAATCATTTTTCACTCATCAACTTGTCTCTTTGTATATCTACCTCTCTTTTTCTGTTTCTCTTAAATTGCCCTATTACATTTTCTTTTTCCCCCTATTCATTGCCTTCCATTAATCATATCTGTCTATGTGAATATCTATTTTGTACTCCAAGGCCTTAAAATTCATTTTCCCCGGGGAACTGTCTTTGTATCATTAAACATATCAATATCCTCTTTCTCTTATATCTTGAAAACTAAGCTGAATTTCTTTTCCCATGATCATCTCATCATATTTGATATTTTTCCCCTGAGGAATAAGGGATTTGCTCATGCTGCATAAAGGTCTATCAATTTTTTTTTCTGTGACAACTTCATTTTGATTTTTTGCTTTTGCCTGATTAGGAATCTTTAAGAATATTATTACTAGTAACATTCCCTCAAACTCCCTTCCTACCAGCATCACCTAATTCTTGTTAGGTTTACTGAGTTTACTTGTCAGGATTACTTGTTCCTATACATGGAATTTAAATATTTGCTTCCTGGTTACTTTTAATTTAGCTTTAGATCTACCAACTATTGGCATGTAGTAGAAAACCCAACTCAATAAAGTCCTTTTCATATAAGACGAAGGAATATTCTTAAACCTTCCCCTTTTCCTTTTTTTTTTTTTTTCTGGGAGAAGGAGACACTTGAGATAGATGTTCAGTAATCCTATCTTTTCTTAATGTGATTCATGTCTATGATGAATCTTCTCATTAAAAACTCACATTCTCCAGAGTTCTACACTTTTGCATTTGTCACAAGTTCACACTTATGTAGTCTTTTTTTTCCTGCTGTTTTTCATTCAAGAGCCTTAAGTTATTCTCTCTTTGGATTGTCTTTAAGAGCTCTTACAGCCAATTTTGATATTTCACAATGTCCACAGACCTCCAGTTATCTGAAATATTTACTATACATAGTCTACATTTGCATTTTTCCATGTGTATATTTCTTAATTTTTCAGGGCTTTCCCCTAAACTCTCTGATTTCCTAAATTATTCTCATTGTACATCTCTTCCTCTGGCTCCCCTCCCTCCAGTATTCTCACTGTTTCTGGCATGTGGGTTAATCTACAGTTAGCTCATTATTTCTGTAATACCCTTTCTCTTATTTTATTTTTTCTGAATTTTATGTTTTTCTCTCTCCCTCCCTCTCCCACTTTTCTTTATAGTGGTCTTTGTATAGTGTGAATACAAATATTCTGTCCTGTTAATGGGAGATCTTGTCTTAAAGCAGCTCTTTGACCGTCGTTAGTTAATTTACTGTTTGTCGCCCTTCCCGCTCCCTTCCGAGATCCATCTGTTTACTTCCCTTTACATTTTTATGCCTCTTTTACCATTTTTTCCTTTTCTTACGTCCCTAGGGAAACTTTCTGTACCTGATGGTGAGTTGTTACCAGTTCAGCTTTCATTTTGTGGCTTGTTTTACCAAAGTCAAGCCCTGTGGTATCTGCCTTCCTTTTATGATAACATGAGTTTGTCCATTTAAGCCGCAGAGCTTACCTGTGGTCCAATTCTGTTTGATTTTCTTCTCCATATATGGGACAGATCTCCAAATTAAGCATTAAATGTGGGTGATTTCTTGAGCTTACATGTAAAATGACTCCTTGACTGTCCTCTTACTATCCTAAAGTATAAGAATTTGGCAGTTTATTTATCTCATCTTTGACATTTTAGACTACAAGGTCCTCAAGGGCATGGATTTGGACCTCCAGATTTGGAGAGCAGTATCTTCTACAGAATTGCTGTTCTCGCTTCTCCACTACTCTGCTTTATAACACTGCAGGCTGTCAAGCTAAAAGAGGCTTCAGTGTTTATCTAAGTACCTACCTCACTGAGTCATCTTTGAGTCTTAGGCACAACACAGTGCTTGGCCAGGGTAACTGCTCAGTAATGTTTTGGGGTAAATGCAATTAAACACATGTCTTCTGCTCAAATCAGACATGTATCTCTTAGAGTGGTCTTCATCACTTTGCCAGAAGAATGGGGCTCACTAAATCAGGAAACATTTGCATTTGTAATTTACAAATTGTTTGAAGGATTAAACTTTCAATACATTTTCTTCCTGAATAATGGAGAGTATAAAAAATTGAAGTTAGTTAAATGGGGAACCTCTCTGATGAGAAGGAGTTTAATAGGGTTTGGAAATTGCTAAATTTCCATCCTCAGAACAGAAGGCCCTGCACACTATAATTCCTGATTATGTCATCTTTTAAAATTGCATACAAGGCTCATCTTTTAAAAATGATTTCTATCAGTTAATGGTCAACAGCAATTTAGTAATATATTAAACATATATATACACATATCTGAATCATTTGGGTCTATGTTTTATCAATATCTGCAAAATTCAGTTACTTATAGGTGAAACTGTACAGTGGAAGGAGAGTTCCTACCTTTCTTGAAGTTTTCACCAAGAAGAGAACAATACTAATCTATGTGGTGGGGTCATAATTTAATACATGTTTTGTGCTGTGTTACTCTTGGTGTGTATGAGGGGCTTGCTACATCAAGAAGTCACACACACAGACATGGTAATCTCTTTTTCTTGCTTCCATGTGTTGTAACTGGCAAGCTGGCACTTTTTTCTCTTTGTGTTTTCTTCTCTGATATGTTACCTAACAGTTTGACTTATTCCATACCCCTACATCATTGTCCTTACCTTTTGCTTTTTGGTATGAACCTTGACTCTTCTATACAATTATGATCTCTGCCTAGCCCTTGAACTGTTCCTGGTCACATTGTGTAGCATCACAACTCAATTCATTCTGGCTCTTTGGAGCTGGCCCCAGTGCTAGCCAAGGTGATGATGTCCCTTCAAGTATTGCCTTGGCATAGCCCTGGCAATAAGACATTATGCAGTATTTACCAGTCATACATCTATCCTAAGGATTGTAGGGTATGCAGATTGAAGCGGTCTTGAGAGATAAATCTGAAAATCAGAGTAGAGTTTCAGTATTGCTCTGCATAGTTGCAAACTTTTTGGCAGATTTCCAGATTTTACAGTAGATGCATATAAAGTGAAAAAGTCAGCAAAGAATACAGTTCTTTCTCGGGCACATAAAAGCTTGGAAGCTCTCCTAATTGGGAAACATTCCACAGTTTAAAATCTGCTGAATCCTAGGTTAAGTAAATTTGAGCTATATTCATCAAAATAGAGTCTTGAGGGAATACACATTTTCCAGTGTCCCTTATGTGAGCCAACCCCCCGCCCCCGGCCCCTGGTGACTTAGGGAAAATTTTAGACTCATCTCTTGGCATGATTTAAGTGACCTGGAGGCAGAGGCAATTTCAAAGGCTTTCAGCCAAATGATTCCACTGACAAGGGTTCCTGTTGAAAACATCTGAACATACAGACCTTAAGTGTTGATCCCTGAGATTCATGAACCAAAACATGTCTTTTCTAGAAGTATCAACACCTTAGTAGGTCTAGCAGAGAAAGTTAACCTAGGAGTAATAGTTGGATATACTGGATCAGCCATAAGCAATGTGTTCTTTTCGAGCTTCCAGGGAGCTAGTGTTAAGCAGCCTCCAACCCCTGGCTTCCATGTTTAATGCAACTGCGTTTCTTTTAAGTACATGTTGAAATATGTGGGTTAACCAGTTTGTCTTGGTAGAGGTCCTCAGGACAAGAATGCTTATACAAACTTAAGTATAATTAAGAAAATTACTATATGCAAATGTGATTTATATAGCTTCAGACTGAAAGAACATAAATTAAAAAGTAATAGGAACCCAATTAAGGAAGACTTATACTAATTCTGAAAGAGCCTGGAATATGGATTTAGATAAACTGGTTTAAATCTTCCCCTACTAAGTACTAGCTGAATGACCTTAGGCAAACTACTTAACTTTTTGAGACAGATATTCTTATAGTTAAGGAAATTAAAGTTTATGTCATTTAAATAACTTTAACATGGTCACAATGCCACTAAGTTATAGTGACAGTGGACAGAATATCCAGAATTAGAATTATAACATTCAGCCTCAAGTTCTTCTGGAACTCTGCTAATGTTCAGGAATGAATTGTGACAATTATCAATTTATATGTTGGGTTTTTTGAATGGATATTTGTTTGAATCATTTTTTTTGAAAATTTTTTAATTCTTCACAATGCCTGGCGCATAATAGGTTCTTAATATATGCAGAATCAATAATTAAAACATTTATTATTAATAAAAGGCCAGTGAGTATTGATATTGCTTGACTGTGTAAGCATAAAGATAAACATAGTTTGGAGGGAAAAGAGTCTCTAGTGTGTTGAATCATAATTCAGGGTCAACTGAGGAGGGAGGCCTAGAAATGCTAGCACCAGCAGAGTATAATCACCGGTATAAAGGGTGTTATACCAGTGAAGAATAATAACCAAACAGCCAAGTCAAGGAAAATGGATAAAACTGTGAATAATTAGATGAGTATGTCTTCTCCTGGTGGAAGAACAGAAGGGGGTTGCTAGCTTCCTGACAGCACGGCCTCCTGCCTTCTATTCCTTGTGTCTCCAGACAAGGGTTTGACCTCATATTAGTTAACTTCAGCAAATATATGTGAAGAAAGGAATGAATTAATCACTGCCTACTTGATTCAATTCTCACGGGATACAGAACAGAACTGCAGAAGCTGTTCAAAGAAGAAAGGGAGGATTCTACATCCCAATTAGAAGCTAGAATAAACTATCAGAACTATGACTAACTAGTCAAAGAGTCAAGGACTTCTTAGGCCAAGAGGAACAAGGGGTCTGTCAGTGTCCAGACTCTTGGAATTCTTAAAGAAAAGATAAGTGCTTGTGACCAGATTATGACCAACCCGTGGAGCTTTCTCTGCAGGAACAATGAATTTATTAGCACTCAGGGCCTTTAGGCAAGCATGGGCAAATCGTAATCCTGGAAACAGCAGATAAATTCTCAAAGTCCTATTCACTTTCCCCAGAGTCCGATGTTTGAAATGTAGCAAGGGAGTAAATGTGGGCAAGGCTAAAACCAATTTTGAGAAATAAAAACAATGCTTATATCCTAATGTTTTAAAAAAATTACTTACAAGGCTTTTATACTATATTACTTTATTTGGTTAATTTGTTACAGGATTATGATTTTTATAAATATGTCAGGGCTAATGTTCTGCCTTTCAGCTGACATCCGCTCTGCATATAAAATGCAAATGCCTTAGCTTGGCATACAAGCTCTATGTGGTATATTATCAAGTTCACTACTTTTCCAGAATCATCTCGAATCCTTTTCATATGCAATTAACGCTCCAGCCATACTAAATTTATCTTTCAGGTCTTGGTGAATTTGCTTATGCAGTTTTCTTTGTCTGTGAATTTATTCCAAACCTAAAAACCCCCTTTCATTTACAGGATCCAATTCCAGTGTTTTTCCCTCATCACCAAGTCTCTGAGAAGAGTTAATTATTTCCCTCTGTATATCCAAATATATCTCTGTTCTTATAAATCACACATCCCATTGTTTTATAACCATTTACTTACATTTTGACCTCATTCACTAGACTGTCAGCTCCTAAGCATCAGAATTCAAGTCTTCATTTTGTCTACCTCACTGTAGTTCAACACATGGTCACTGGCTGAGCAAAAACATCCATTCATATGTACTTATAAAGGTATTCTCAAAATAATATTCCACCAGTAATTGCTCCAAATAACTAACATTTAAAAAAACAACTTGTAGCCAGGCGTGGTGGCTCACGCCTGTAATCCCAGCACTTTGGGAGGCCAAGGCAGGCAGATCACGAGGTGAGGAGATCAAGACCATCCTGGCTAACATGGTGAAACCCTGTCTCTATTAAAATACAAAAAATTAGCCGGGTGTGGTGGTGGGCGCCTGTAGTCCCAGCTACTCGGGAGGCTGAGGCAGGAGAACGGTGTGAACCAGGAAGATGGAGCTTGCAGTGAGCTGAGATAGCATGCCACTGCACTCCAGCCTGGGCAACAGAGCAAGACTCCGTCTCAAAAAAAAAAAAAAAAAAACTTGTAAATATATTGTTGAAGATTGTTGAAGATCATGCTATGAACTTGGTCCCTGAATGTTTTGTCTGCATTTAGTTATGATGGACATTTGCTCTGGCATGTGGAGACCTAGGAAGAGTGAAATCTCTAATACCTGTAATTACGTTTATGTAGTCTGCCATGAGAAATGACTTTTCTAATCTAAAAGCCTAGCTGAAAATGCCATGTTTTTGGTGATTTCATTAACATTTCAAGATGTTAACAGTTCTGTCAGCCCAAACTGAAAATGACTGTGTGAGAAATGAAAACTTGCATACCTCTGACATCCGCTATTCATGGCTCATTATCCTCCCAACTTTCATTATGCAGTGAAGAAGTGGGGTCAGCCTTACAAAATTTAAGAACAATTAAGAAAATTACTGTATGTAGATATGACTTATGGACTGAAAATAACTAACTTTCTAAAAGACTGTATTAAACAAAATAAATAAGGATGATGGAAAATCCACAGATGTTTTATGACTTAAGGCAGCTTTTCAGTTATTCATTATAAAGTCTCCTTCTTGGGTTTTGCTCATTTCCCTTGACTTGTTCCTGAACACTTTTCAAACTTTCTCTTTGCCTGTATCCCTCAGGAGTTTAAAAAGTCTCAGGCATACTTCCTGAAGTTCTTTGGGTTCATTTCTCAAACACATTCATCTTGATGAAAATATTGTCACTGACCCGTTGTAAATTACTGCTGGGCTTCAAACCTCACAATCTTCTTTTATAGCTTCAAAGTTTGTGGAATAAATAGCCACGAGGGCAGAGGTTATATACTAACCTAACCTAACATCCCACCATAAGGAGAGAGAGAGAAAGAGAGAGAGAGAGGAGAGTGAGAGTGAACGAGTGAGAGAGAAAGAAAACCAAACAGAAATCATCCAGTAAGTATTTATGTACATTAAAAAAGTATTTAATTGGCCGGGCGCGGTGGCTCAAGCCTGTAATCCCAGCACTTTGGGAGGCCGAGACGGGCGGATCACGAGGTCAGGAGATCGAGACCATCCTGGCTAACACGGTGAAACCCCGTCTCTACTAAAAATACAAAAAACTAGCCGGGCGAGGTGGCGGGCGCCTGTAGTCCCAGCTACTCGGGAGGCTGAGGCAGGAGAATGGCGTAAACCCGGGAGGCGGAGCTTGCAGTGAGCTGAGATCTGGCCACTGCACTCCAGCTCGGGCGACAGAGCAAGACTCCGTCTCAAAAAAAAAAAAAAAAAAAAGTATTTAATTTAGACAATATCTACCAACTACCCATTTTCTTCAACAGCAACAGATGATGTAGGATGTAAATATAACAGAAAGTTACTTTTCTTTCTTTCTATGTCAATCCCCTCCCCTTCCTTCTTCCTTTTTTTTTTTTTGTTGGTGAAGTCTCGCCAGGCTGGAGTGCAGTGGCGTGATCTCGGCTCACTGCAACTTCTGCCTCCCAGGTTGAAGCAATGCTCCTACTGGCACTACAGCCGCATGCCAGCATGCCCAGATTTTATATATATATATATATCTGTATTTTTAGTAGAGACGGGGTTTCACCATGTTGGCCAGGATGGTCTGATCTCTTGACCTCGTGATCCGCCCACCTCAGCCTCCCAAAGTGCTGGGATTACAGGCGTGAGCCACTGCACCCCGCCTTTATGTCAATTTCAATAAATATCTATTAAGTGCCTACTATATGCTAGGCATTGGATAAGGCTGAATAACAGCGTCTCCACTTAACAGAATTTCTATTCTAGCTCAGAAGTCAGACACATAGACAAATAATGATGACAGAATGGGCCAAGTACCATTATATAGTTTTATATGCAAAATGCCATGGGATCCTTGTGGAAGGAAGAATGTAATTTTAATATAAATTAAATCTTGAGGAGCCAGAAAGATCAGTTTGATCTGGTAAAATGAGACCCTAAGGTATATACAACTTAAATCAACAAATATTCTTCTCTGTAGTTTCTAAATGATTTTAGGATTCAGACGGAATCATTTTTTCTTGCATTCTCCTTTTTACATGAGACAGAAAGATGCTAAGCGACTCAATGTGGTTTTCATAAGTGGTTTGTCCTGGCTGCTGTTTATGACTGTCCTTCCAAAACAATGACTATTTGAAATTATAAATCAAAGCTTTGCTTGTATGTTTGTTGTAAAGGAGAATGTTTCTTGTCTTAGATACAACTCTGAACCTTAATTATGTGCTAGTGTGCAAACAGTAGATTAAATCTGGAGAGTGGCTATAAAATAAAATATGCATGGATTTTAATCTTGTGGAAATTAAAATATAATATTGGAAAAGTGGAAAGTTCAGATGATGATAGAACATCTAATTTTATTATTAATAGATTTGTAGTAAATATATTTGAATAATTTTATTTTATTAACAACATTCTTTAAGGAGTTTACAGGTTCTGTTCAGTCTTTCACTTTTCCCTTACATATGGCATTTGGCATATTGCCTTGTACATAGTAGGTGCTCAATTTATACATATATATATATAATTAAATGTACAACTATTCGTACCCCTTGACCTTTTATCATGTCTTTTTTAAAGGTAAGATGCTATGAAGTTGCCTTATAGTCCTCAACATAGTCAGATGCCACTGTTCCTGGATGACCTAAAAACAGGACCTAGTCTACAGGGAAAACTTCATTTCTGAAGAAATAATAATCTTCTGATTTGGCCTCTCTGACCATAGGTGATCCTTTTTCAGAAGAAAGTCTAAGCCCTAATGAAATATTCTTTAAGGATATTCCCCTTTTCCTGGGGATCACCAAAACCATTTCCATATGATGCGTTACTCTCTAATTTAAATGGACATTTTCATTCTAGTTTCTGAATCATATGAGGAACTGGAGCAGAAAGGTATTTAATTTAAAAATAAACAAATATAATTATGAATGTATAAACAAATTAATATTATACAAATGTATATATATAATACTCTCATGGAACTCTTAGTTCTGCTAATGTATCCTGTTTGTCTACTACCTATCTATCATGTATTATCTCTATCAATCATCAATCACAATGATTCTATGGGTTATAGGATCTACTGTTATATCCATTTTACATAAAGGAACATAGAACACAGGAAATTAAGGCTCAGAGAAGTTAAGTAACTTGATGAAGTCACTCAAGCAGTAAGTGGCAGAGCTAAACTTCAAGTTCAGAGAGTCTGAAGTTGAGTTCAAGAGTCTTTGCCTTTACTACTCTACACTGCCTTCAGCATCAAGGCCAGGGAGGAGAGAGAAAAGTCCATTTCTTGCTTGACTAATTTTTTTCTTTGTATAGATTTAGAGAAATTTGATTAATTTTATTGATATGGAAAAGAGTGGGCAGGAAAAGAAACATTTATTTTGCATCTACTATAAGCTAAGCATGGTATTAGGTACTTTTCATATATAAATTTCATGGTATCTTTATTATACTATACCAAGCTATTCATTATTCTATTTTGCTAGTTAGAAAACTGAGGCTTGGAACTTTTAAATAACTTTCCAAGAACACAGCAGCTAGTAAGACGCTAAACCAAGGTTTTAAAGCAGAACTGAGCACTCCCACTGTACCATGTACTTACAAGTTTGTAGATCAAATTACAGATAGCATATCATGAAATACCAGCCTATATAACCAGAAATCCTCTAAGAAATCTTATCAAAGTTTAAAGCTACTCAGAGTCAAGATTTCTGCAACGAGGTCAGATAGGGGAATTTTACTCTCTGTCACAGCCCTATGAATAGGGATATAACCGAGACCTTGCATCCTACCTTGATAAATACTGTCCTGAAGTAAGATTTGTAGTTTCCACCTCCATGCAGTTCATTGTGCTGGGAATGAGAGCAAGTTCTGGCTGGATCATGGTGGCTGTGGCTACAGCTCTTGCGACCAGCTCCATAGCATCTTGCACGTAGTACTCAAAGACAGACTGTGTTGTTTTCCCATGAGCAATGAGCCCTAAGGGCAGACCTTCTGTCCTCAGTTCCTCCACATTCTGGGAATCTCCCAGCACCCAACGAAGTTCGGGGGCCATGACCCCAAACTGGGCTGTAATTTCAAAAATCCGCCGGATACTTTCCATGTCACAGCCAAACATCACCACTGTGGGTGTGCTGTTCTTAATACTCTCAAGCTGGATCTGTAGGAAGCTCAAGAGGTCCTGGGTGGAGGGGAGGTTAGCAGTGATGTTGATGATAGAACCAAGGTGGAACTTGGAATCATTCTGGGTAAGGAGGAGGAAGTCGGTGATGTTCCAGTCTTCCTGGCACAGCAACAAGCTAAAATTGTACCAGTTGTTCATGGTCAGGATTGAGACAGTGACATCAGCATCAGAACTTAATGAATTTTCTAAACTCAGTTGTAGGTGAAGGGGATTCTGTATTTAAAGATATGAAAAAGAAGAGTTAGAAAGCATTGACCAAAGACTTTAACATAGGGTACTTTTGCTTTCTTATGAGGCTTAATCCTTTAATTTCGCTGTGATATCACATACTTCTGGGATAAAATTCCCATACTTTGGAAAACTATGCTTCCCGCCTAATGGAGCGATTAATTCCTTACAACTGATTTCCTAATAATTTTTGCTAAGAGTACCAGAGGGCAAATGGTTCTTAGTGTAAATATCAGAAGTAACACAATCATACATTTGGTTTAGGATTTTTGTCAAGTGTGTCTACTGCCTTATAGGCAGTCTCCTTTATGGCTTCCCATTTCTTGGTATTGCTATTAAGATCTCATTTGTTAAAGTTTCATCTCATATGCAGTAATGAGAATAAATTACTTTTGCTTCCTTTTAAAATTAATGGTAGAGAAGTCTTAGCAGAGTGCAGGTGTTTTTATAAGGGTGATGTGAAAGATGGATGCATCATAGTTTCCTAAACTTCCAGCCCCTTGAGGAAGACACTTCTAATAAGTACAGAATAATTTTCAATACATACATCAAGACTAAGTGTGTAGTGCAGTGTTAAAGGCTTAATTACTTTTCGGTATCTTCTGAATGTGGATTCGTGCAGTGAAGAGTGAAATCTGTGCCATTAAACACACTTATGTAACTTCTATCACAAGTTTCCTACTTTCGGAATTCACAAACTTCATGAAAGAAGAGAATCTTATTTGAAAAGTTACAAATTATTAATCATATAATTGAAGTGGAAATAAGTCTCCCAATGAATACATTTGTTAACTGTTGTTCTCAAGAGCAAGCATCTGACATCTGGATAATGTGTAGCACAATGTCTTATATATGTTAGGGGCACGAGAAATATTGGTGGAGTTGAATTAACTATGTTTCTTTTGGGAACTATTGGATTGTTTTTAAGAGCTTGCTAAACATTCAATAATATGCATTGAGAAATGAGGAAGGCTTTCTCAGTAAAATCTCAAGTCCTTGTATGAAACAAAGAAGTGTGGCCTGTCCCTACCTACCAAAAAATGTGTAACAGGAAAGAATTTATGCTGCGCTTTCAACTCTGAAAGAGTTAAAGGACTTTGATATATGTAGAATAAAACATGAGGAATCCACAGAGGTTTACAGGAGGAAAACGATGACCATAAGTACTCATGATGGTAGGTAGGATGGAGTCTTAAGATTTATTCTTAAAATTTATTCTGAGAATTTGTCTTTTGTCCTTCCAAATTAAGTTTCTGAGCAAAGCTTGTTATGATAAAAACAGAGAGTTGGAAAAATCGTCATTGGGAAGCATTCAACAGGGATGGGGAATTAGAAGCCCCTCAGGATCTTGATTACATACTAAGGGTTCTACTACTGTTCATGGCAGGGAGGGTAATGAAAAACGGTCTTCTTAAAATTAAAAAGGATTGGCCAGGCGCAGTGGCTTGTGCCTGTACTCCTAGCACTTTGGGAGGCTGAGGCAGGATCACTTGAGGTCAGGAGTTTGAGACCAGCCTGACTGATATGGTGAAACCCTGTCTCTACTAAAAATACAAAAATTAGCTGTAAATTGCTTGAACCTGGGAGGTGGAGGTTGCACTGAGCCAAACTGCACCACTGCACTCCAGCCGGAGCAACAGAGTGAGACTCTGTCTCAAAAATAGAATACAATAAAATAAAATTAAATTAAAAAGGATTTAGTGACAAGATCAGATGTGAGAGGCAAAAGAGAGAAAAGTCTCAAAAACCAGGAGACAGGATCCAATAGGTAGCTCCGGGTGTTCGGGCTTGAGCTGCTAGCAGGATCTTGAGGTGATAGAAATGGAAGCTTCATTTTCTTACTCCTCATTTTGATTCATATAAATTGTTCCCATGTTTTCTTTTGCCCTCCTCTTTTAGCTTTCTTCCTTTCCTCCTCCTCTTTTAGCTTTCTTCCTTTCCTTCTTCCTTTTTTATTTCCTCATCTGTCTTAATCCTCTTCTAGAAGCAAAAAGCAATGGCAGGCAAGCTCTATATTTAGCTAGCAGGAACAAATTATTCCCAACTGTTTTCTTGGCTTCAGCTCCCTATTCTGTGGCCAGTTTTCTTCCTAAAATACAAATATGACCATATCATTCTCCTGCACCATAAACTCCGAATCACCCATAGGACAGATTTAAAAATCAATAGCATGGCTTAGGAGGCAGGGATGAAATCGTTGCTTTCTTATTAAATAGGAAGTTGAATTAGCTAATCATATTGAGCATTTAGTATTAGACAGAGAAACAAATCCAATTGGCATGAGAGAGGGAGACATGGGAGTGAAATGAAGACCCCCACAATGGATAATGATTAATTCAGATAATCACACTCACCCCTGCAAACAACTCTACTGAGAAATTCCAGATGTTGAAGTTAATCCTTATACAAACTTGAGACATATTTCTTCAGAAAAGTATTAAATAATAGTTTAGAAGCATCTAATGATATATCTTTTATTTAGCAGACTTAGATGCAGTGTTTTCCAGTTTCTCCCCATATAAGGACAAAGGCACACACATATGCACATGCATACCCATGCGCACGCACACACACACACACACACACATAAGATTATGAAAACTTATAACACAAAAATTCAAGCCCGATAGTACAATTTTTGTCAAAATCCAGGACAAAAATTAAACAAGACCTATTGAGTCAAATTGAGGAGGAAAATCTGTGTCTTACATATGGTTTGTTGTTTGCAAGAGAGCAAACTCGTGGCCTGAAAGAAGATATAAAGATTTTAAAAGTAGTTTCCACATTGTTTGTCTCCTAAATCAGAGATCCAGAAACAGAATAATTCAAGAAGCAGGAAGCCTGTCTCTACCATGCAGATAGAGTGAAACTGCCTTACATTCAATTTATATACATTAAAATAAACAGGTTTAGAAGAGAGAGGTGGGAGGGAGAAAATATGAATTTAAATAGTACCGATAATTCTCATTCCCTTAAATAAGTGTGCTATTTATTACATCATGGCATATTATTTATATTATCACATACTTTAATGTAGCTATAATATTATTCATATTGTATACACAAAACCATATATGTCAAGCTAAGTAGGTAATTTGAAAGATTTTCAATGTAATTTTTCTATACTTTGAATTGAATCTTCATTTCTAGTGGAGATGACACTCTACTCTACTCTATTGATTTTGGGGATTTTGTTCCATTATAATCTGCTTAGACATTGTTTCAGAGCCTGAAATTTCCGAAAGCATATGGCAGGAAATATGGCTGGGGAATGTGCATGCCGCCATGCACTCATGGAATGAAATCCCAAGTAAGTGCAGAGCTGCAGGGAGAGAGGAGTCACCAAGAAGTTGGTTCAGAGTATCAGAGAATCATCCAGTGGAGAAGATTGCTTAACCTGCTATGGATCAGACTGTAAAATATTAAAGTTCCATATACAGAAAATTCAGGCAAGAGTGGTAAAAACATATTTGGAAAAAGAAAATGATAGGCCTTGCTTTGGAGGATATTAGAACACATTAGAAAATGTAATTTTTATAAAGCAATAATAATTAAAACAGGGAAGTACTAATAGGTAAATAAATGGAGCAAATGCTAATGTATAAGCCAATTAAATATATTAAATTACTATGTTATAAATTAACAACATAAAGAAATAGGGAAGGAAATGGGAGATCAGAATTTGAGAAAACAGGTTAGAAAAATAACAATTAAATTTCTTATTACATCACATATTAAAAATATATTCCAGGCCATTAAACGGCTAAAAGTACATATCAAATCATTAAAAGATACACCAAATAGGTAAATATGTATCAGAAATTACAATAATAAAAGGAAAACATTAAATTATCACAGCACACCTTATTTTTAGTTTTAAACACCTATCACAAAAAATAAAGGAACATGAAAAACAAGAGAATATTAGTAATAAATTGGGTAGACAAAGAGTTAATGCTCACCAAATGTATAAAACATTTACTAGTCAATAAGGAAATAAAATCCTTTACAGAACACTTATTCAATCAGGAGAAATAATTTTAAGCTCCTACTGTGAGCCATGACCTCTGCATGGCATTTCCTGTTGTCTCTATATATAGTGGATGAGAGATAGACAATGTGTAACTAACTAGATGAATAAACACTTGCTATAACTAGAAGTCATGAAAATTAATGTAAATGAAATAATAGGGCCTGGCAAAACTAGGAGAGGGAAAAGAAACTAGGAAATATTAATTTAGTAATTATGATTGGTAGGGGTTGGGAGAGACGAGTATTTGTACTATAAAAGCATTCTCTAATTGGGACTTCAAAAAATGAGATATATTTGAAAACAATTGATCTCTAAATAGGTAAATATATATAATGATTTATAAAAGTAAACACATTTAACTAAAAATGTTGTCTCATTTTGACCATCCATTATTCTTTGACTTGGGTACTATCTTCCTAGTCTCAGATAAATGATTTTCGTCACCACCTGCTTCTGTCTTTCCTGTGTGATTCTACATTTTCCTCTTCAGCAGGTTCTACAGTGTCCTTAAGTTCCAAGTTCTCCTTGCTGGTGGGGCCACTGTCTTCTTCAGCAGTTGGGCTTTTCTATTCTCTTATGAGAAGCAGTATAGTGGTTAGGACTTAGTAGTCAGGGCAACCTATGCTTAAGTTGTGTCTCCATGATTTATGCACGATGTGGCCTTCTGTAAGTCATTTAGCATCTCTGAGTCATACCTCCCTCATCTCTAAAATGAGGACAATGCTACTTCCTACCTTATGGATTCATTTTGAGAATTAAATGTAAGAATGTGAGAATGCATGGCAAATGCCTGGCGCAGAGTGAGGGCCCATAAGTAGTAGCTGTTACAATTGACTTAGAGTTTAGTCACTGTTGGAAGTGACTGAGTGCAATACAATATTTTTCTTTGCTTTTGCTTCTTCTCTTTTCTCGTGTCTATTTTCATACAATAGTCTCAGCAATACATATCTTTTACAAACAAATTACACCAACTTCTTAGCAGGAAAACAGAAGTGCTCTGTATCATGTTGGGAGGGGCTGTTTATTTGGGAGATACTATGTTCACAGTAGAGTCTTCCCCGCATCCCCAACTCCTCTTTCTTTGGTAACAAGCTCCAGTGCCACTCAGCATGCAAGTTAAGGAATTCTTGGTGCCAACTCCTGGAGATCCCTCATCAATCTTTGTTCTCTCAGAGAGCACAGATTCTGCTATTTTGTGGGTTAGTAAGAGTTTCAAAAGCAGGATTGCCTGCAGTAAAGAGTTTGCCAGAGAGCTTTGAGATATTCCCTGACAGAATAAAAGAGGTGACGGGGCTGGGTTTAAGAAAAGAGGAAAGATGCAATTCTCTCAGCTTTTTCCTGGGCAAGGGGAACCAAATGAGCTAGGTCAAAGCCCAGAAAGCTCAAGTGAGTATAATGTTTCCACTACTTTTACCAGAGATGAAATTTCCTTCCTTTCATCCATCTGCTGATTACTAAATACATTGGAGAGGCTCAGAACAGGCTTTCTACACAGCTATCACTTCTCCTCAGCCAAAGAGGCTGCAGGAGGTTTTCTGTTTCTCATTATTGCACATCTCATTTGACCTATATTATACAGAAGACTTTTTCTTCTGAAAATCTTCCTTTAGAAGCCCAGGCTTTTAAATACATTAACTGTTTTTATGGTTATATTAAGGACACAGACAAGCATAAGGTGTAGTCCCTGCCCAGAAATTGTAATTTAATAATAATTATACAAATGAAGAGCTAATACCTACTGATGTCCCCAGTGCATTATGCCTATTATTTTATTGCATCCTCACAATGGCCTCATGGGGTGACTGCAATGATCATCCTCCTTTAATAGATGACAAAGTCAAGGTTCAGAAAAAGTGAGTAATTTTCCCAAGGTGGCACAGCTACAAAGAAATAGAGCTTAGGCCAGGTGTAGTGGCTCATGCCTTTAATTCCAGTGCTTTGGGAGGCTGAGGTGGCAGATCACCTGAGGTCATGAGTCCGAGACCAGCCAAGCAAACACGGGGAAAACCCCCCTCCCAAAAAAAAAAAAAAAAAAAAAAAAAAAAAAGCCTGGAGTGGTCACATATGCCTGTAATCCCAGCTACCTGGGAGACTGAGGAACAAGAGTCACTTGAGTCTGGAGGCAGAGGTTGCAGTTAGTCAAGATCACGCCACTGCACTCCAGCCTGGATGACAGAGTGAGACTCTAACAAAAAAAAAAAAAAAAAAAAAGAGCCTGGATTCAAACACCCAATTTGTTGGACTCAAAAGCCTGTGCTTTTAACCATTATTCTATACTGTTCCCTCTACTTGGTAAGAGGAACACATGAAGTAGATCCTTGACATTTGTAGATTTAATAATTTCCAATTATTTGCCAGTAAACCTAAAGGTCCACGGAATAAAGCCATTTTTAAGACGTCTGAGGCATGAGTTAGAATGACGTTCCCTGTGTGTCTGGGCCGTGGGAGTCAGGGAGGGGCTCCAGCCTGCTGCCCAATGTGCATGTGGCTTCCCAACTGTTTTCTTCACTCATCCTCCCATGTGTAGCAATTCTTGTGAAATGATAAAACTTGTATTTATTCATGAACAGCACTTTAAAAAAGAATGATAGTTGCATAATTAATGACATCAGTTTTGTGTTTGGTAGAGAAGCAAGTTTGGAAAAGCTCACCTTAAGTTTTCATTTCAATTCTACTGAATTTCATGGTCGAAACTATAATCTAGACTATGTTCAAATACCATGTATGGGGATGTCAACAAAGATCTTAGCACATATCCCTCGGGAATTTTGAGTGGCTGATATATTAAAGAATATATAACAGAGTAGTACAATATAATGAATGCTTCAGAAGGCAGGGTTATTACTGCATGACAATGATAATCTGCACTGCAGTTGACATAATATTGCTGGCAATGCTAGGTATGGTCTATTTCATTGCAGCAGTGTTGGAAAGGCTGAGAGGTTTGGTGATCTGGAACAGGGCCCACTTCTTAAAATAGAGTAGACACAATTAGAAGAAAGTGCTGGCATGTACAACACTACTGTCTTCAAAGACAACCAGCTTATTTATTCATACAACAAATTATTTTGAAGTCTGTTATATACCAGGCCATTGGTAAAGAATTGCATGTCTTCAGGCAGAAGAAATAGCAGAAGCATGCATGTTACATTCTTTGAGCTAACCAATCCTTCTGAGCCCCAGGATGATTTACAGAAAGGAATGTAAGGGCATAATAGGTTGATTGGTGATAATCACTCAAGCTACCTGCACCAAGCTTCTAATCACATATTTTTTCCCCATAATAATTCCACCTAATTATTAATACCCAACTCATTCATCTATACATCATCCCATTTCTGCCTTTCGTTCTATATGGTTACACTTTCTCTCACCCAACCCTTGGTAATCTTGAAAGCCTTTGACTCACTCATTCTCTGGGTCCTATTCTCCCAACCCACTCATATACATTATGCCCCACACAAATACAACTTTTGGGGCTTAAAAAATGCCACCAACATACTTGGAAATGAGAGAGCTTTGATCAAAGGGCATGGCTACAGAAGATATTTAGTCATATGGTGACTTAGGAGGGCAGTCTGTTTAGGCAAGATGTTCCAACATGGGAAAGGGTAATCCAAGAACAGGTAATCCTTAGAAATGTGGGCATTTGACGTAAAGAAAGACTATTAGTAATCAGTGAAGTCCAAAACCTTGGTCAGAACTTCAGAAAGTCACCGCAATCTTGAGGAGTGTCTAGAAGGAGGTGGCTTTATTTGGAGTCACTCACATCTTCATTTAAATTATTGTTCTTCGATTCACCAATTATGTATGTGAGACCTTGTGAAAACCATTTTCCTCTTTTGTGCGATGAAAATGATACTGTTTACCTTGTAAGTTTTGCAAAGATTGAATAGCATCATGTATGCAAAGCATCAGCACAGTCCTACCCAGAAAGTGGTAGTTTATAATGATGGTGACCATGCTGAGATGAGGAAGTTTACACTGACAGACCTGATGTGCAAGAGCTAGAGTGGTGGTGCATTGAGTTTATTTAACAACCACTTGAGCACCTATTTTGTGTCAGGCACTGGCTACTTATTGCTGAGACTACAGGAGTGAAAGTAATCAATACGGTCTTTTCTTTCAGGATTTTAAAATCTAGAGGGTGGTATTATCAGCACCAGGAAACAAACTGAGGAACAGATTAGGAATAAGACAGTAGTAGACAAGAAATAAGGCTCCCAGTTTGAGCCAGTCTAAAAGGAATGGTGATGTACTTTTTGAGTTTTAGATTTAAGACAAATATCTTCATTCCAGCTTACATTTTAGACTAGCCCTGGTTACTGGAGCAAGACCAAGTTTGCAGGTGGAGGTCAAAGGACCATAGATGAGTGGAAAGAGAGGAGGTGGTTGGAAATGTGACAGCAGAACCTGACAATTAAGGAAGCTTCATCACATGCCTGACATGTAGTAGGTGCTTGGTAAATATTAGCCTTATTATTACTATTGTTAATCATCATTAGTAAACTTTTTTGTGCTGGCGTAATTGATCCTTTCCCAATGACTCATAGTATTCTGATGTCAACACCAGTCATTATGCCTGGAAGCCAGACCATAATGTGCTCAGGGGTTACAGAGACAACTGGTTTCCATGTTGTCGGAACCAAGTGGAGCCGAGCTTGTGGAAATGCTGGAGCTCTCGAGCCTCTTTAGAAAATGCATTTTCTCTCTTTCTTGCCAGTGTTAGGTACTTGCTATCCCTTTTGCTATGTCACTGTACCTACCTTCACTACTCCCTTGCAGTCTGTTTTAATATGCTTTGAGCTGAAGAGAAAGCATACCTAGCATGTTACAATTTCATTTCATGAGAGTAAAATACATCAGGGACTATCCCATAGTGAGATGGACCAGCTTTAGTAGCATTGAGGAGGGTGAGGACTGGATTAGAGATCCAGACTCTTGTGGGGAACTTGGACTTGCATTTTTCAACTGTGAAAGGAGAATAATATTAATTGTCAAATAACTACTTCAGAGCACTGTGGGGATCATATGATATAATGCACGTGAAAGTGCTTTATGAAGCGGAGAATATTATAAAAATGGAAGACATAATGCATATCTGTTTCCTGGACAGTAGGAATGGTGGAATCAATAACTCAGTCAGGGATAAAAGAGGTATTTCTGCAGTAGGATATTAAAGTTAGATATAATTTTCAAAACTGATGCCAACTTCTTAATCTGTATATTATAAAGAGTAAGATTATTTGTTGAATTTTAAGAACTTTTAGAATAAAGATGTTGCTCTAGGATTGATTTTAGTTCCTAATTCACTACCTAGATTTTGGTCAAATGAAGTAACATCTGAAGGAACATACACAAGCAGATGATTTACAAGATAATTAAAATTTATTGAATATTAAAATCATTGTTATAGACATTCTCTGTGACAAACTTGGGCATATTTTCTTATAATGGGAACTATTGAAATATGCACCAGATAATTAAACTGTCTAGCATGCAAGTTAAATTCCCTATAGAAATTTGATTACTTTATGTCAATGCAGCCTGAAACTATTATTAAGACATGGCATATGTCACATGCTAATTTGCTTTATTGCATTAAGAATGAAAACTCAGCTAAATGCGATTACTTTTATTTTAAAGACCCTCTAGAACTGATACTACAGTTGACAGAAACTTTTTCTCTCAATTCCATACTCTCAAGACATTTAAAACATTGATATAAGGACATTTTGTATGTCAAAATCACGGTTCAACTAATTGTGATGTAATATGCCTTTTATATATATTGGTTTAGCACTCCAGAATAATTTCATAATTATTAAATCAACTTTATTGTATAATGGCTTCTTATTTCATTTGAGAATTCAAACATTTTTTATTGATTCACATTCATTGCTTGCTACCTGACACTGACCAGTTTAACACTAGAAATAGTATTAGCAAGACATTAAGCAGTATCTCAATACATTTCTATTTTAACACTTTATCTCAAAACTTGTGATCTACCAATTATGATTATGCTTTGCTGCTATGACATTTTATTTCACTTTAATTGTGGAGTACATCACTATAGTTAACTCTTTGTACCTTTCAAATCATGGTTGAAAGTAAAGAGACATTGGGAATGTTGAATTTAGTTCTTAAAGTCTTTGGTCACAAAGGCAGTACTTTCCCATGAATTAGTAATCAAACTCAAAAGTTCTTCAAGCAGCTCTGATGACCTCAGGCCCAGGATGATGAATCTTGAATGAACAGGTTTGTTGTCTTTCAGGAAGGTCTATGTGAGCATTGTTATGGAATAAGAAATGAAAAAAATGCCTGGTTGGCTAGTTTTCAAATATAACATTTGGGTTGCATCTGGCCCTTGTCGTGAACTCACTTGTCAAATCATTCATTGCCTGCACCCACTGAAGCCCAGTATAATCACACAGGGCAGAAATATTTAGTTTCAACAATCCACCAGAAACCAATTAGTGCACTTATGACTTTGTCATTTGGTTTGGAAGGGAACTCAAAGCTCACCTATCTCAAACTCTGGTACAGTTTATAGAATGCCAAAGATAAAGGGGTAGGAGTGAATTAGAGGTATTTCTCTTTCTATTATAAAGGTTAATAATTTGTTGAATTGAGATGGTCTGTCTTCAATATAATATTTAATGAGTATGACTTAATTTTAATATGTATAAATGATACCTGTGGTTAATTTTACCTCCTGAATTTTAAAGGAAAGATTCTGGCTTAGCTAAAACATGCACACTCTAACACCTGTCTGTAATGCTTAAGCCACAAATAATTGCCATTTATAAGAGAGGAATAAAGAACACACTGATTTATGAAGTTAATAATTTTTCTTCTCCACTGTGACAAACATACAATCACATGTCTTATGAGGACAGAAACATTAATTACTAATCTAGTTAATGCAAAAAAAGTCCAGATCTAGTCAAATACATTTTCTGGGTTTACGTAAGATTTACTGTAAGAATCATGGAATTATTTCTGTCTGAAATTGTTTGCTATTTAATATGCTCATTTTGTTAGCATTACTTAGCATCTATTGGTGTTATTTTCTTTGAGATACTTGCATATTACACCAAAAGCTTTTAGGCTTTAAAATGGAAATAATTTCCAAAGACCATTATTATGTTTCCTAGAGTAGTCCAGTGAGCACAGACTGACAAAGAAAGTAGGAACCTTGAGAGATCCTTATTACAGTCATGCGTTACTGAATGATGAGGGTACTGTCATTAGGTAATTTCATCATATGAACATCATAGTGTGCACTTACACAAGCCTAGATGGTATAACCTACTACACCCCAGGCTACATAGTATAACCTATTGCCCCTAGGCTGCAGACTGGAACAGCATGTTACTATACTGAATACTGTAGTCAATGACAACATAATGGTATCTAAACATATCTGAACACTGTACATTTAAGCTACACAATATTTATTTATTTATTTATTTATTTATTTATTTATTTATTTATTTGACAGAGTCTTGTTCTATCACCCAGGCTGGAGTGCAGTGGCGGGATTTTTGACTCACTATAACCTCCGGCTCCCGGGTTCAAGCGATTCTTCTGCCTCAGCCTCCCAAATAGCTGGGACTACAGGTGCATGCCACCATGCCTGGCTAATTTTTTGTATTTTTAGTAGAGATAGGGTTTCACCATGTTAGCCAGGCTGGTCTCAATCTCCTGACCTCATGATCCACTCATGTCGGCCTCCCAAAGTGCTGGGATTACAGGTGTGAGCCACCATGCCTGGCCTATACTAAATTTTTTAGAAAGTTTTCTTTCTTCAATAGTTAATTAGTTTAACGTAACTCTAATTTTTTAAAAAAACTTTTTGACTCTTGAAATAACACAGTATAAAACACATTGTGGAGCTGTACAGAAATATTTTCTTCTTTTATATCTTTATTCTATAAGCTTTTTTATATTAATTTTTTTTTATTTTTTAAACCTTTTTGTTAAAAATAAAGATACAAACAGACATTAGCCTAGGCCTACACAGGTTCAGGATCATCCATGTCACTGACTTCCACCTCTACCTCTTCTCCCACTGGAAGGTCTTCAATGACAATGCATGGTGCTGTCATTGCCCATGATAACAATGCTGCCTTCTGGAATACCTCCTGAAGGACCTGCCTGAGGTTGTTTTACTATTAACTTAAAAAAAGAGTGGAAGGAATAAACTCTAAAATAACAATAAACAGTAAAGTACAGTAAATACTTGGTGATAGGTTTTCTTCAGCTTCGTTATAATTTATAGAATCACTGTTGTATATGTGGTCTATGAATGTTATGCAGCACATGACTATATTTCTGGATAAAGAGAGAATTGCTAACCAGCCTTTATATCATAGTCTAGCATCTCAAAATGCTAAATTCATAACACTGATGATTTATTTTATATATTTCTTGTCTGGGTCACGGATGAGCCTGAAGACTCATGATCTGTTGCCTCCCTTCCCAGACTATGCATGAGCCATCAGAGCAGACTGTTAATATATTCACCTGTATTCTAGCTCTCGTGCTTCTCTTCTTTAAAGCACAACAGTAGTGTTTCTTGTCCTGTTTGTTCAATTGCTAAATATATCTTAGTTTCTGATGATCTTCCAAGCCATTCCAAAAACCCTTGGAATTCCCCAAGCTCTCTTGTCTCTACATCCACAAGTTAAGTCATTTTCTCTGCCCAGAACTTGCCTTGGCTCTTTTTTTGCATCACAAACTCCCAGTCAACTTTTAAGGCTATGTACAGGTTTCTTATGTAGTTAAACATCCCTTTCCTGCCTCACTCCCAAGGTGTATTACCTGTCTCTCTTCGTCTTCTGCCCCATCACCCTCTGTACAACCCCCAATAACTTATTACGTCGTATAGTCATTATTAGTCTACTCATCTCTCTCCTTCCCTGGACTGTTCAGAAGACAGAGATGCTGTTTTGTATAGTAAAATTCCAAATAACAGTGTCTGGAAAATAACAGACTCACAAAAGAGATTTGTTGAGTGAATGAATAAATGAATAAGTGGTGATGTGTAGTTTAGATTTACAGGAAGAAGGCTGACCTTTGGCTGAAGAGTATGTCTATTTTTTATGAGTCATTTTCCTTCCAAGTTGACTAATTT
Organism: Piliocolobus tephrosceles; assembly: GCF_002776525.5. Taxonomy (NCBI): domain Eukaryota; kingdom Metazoa; phylum Chordata; class Mammalia; order Primates; family Cercopithecidae; genus Piliocolobus; species Piliocolobus tephrosceles. Next base: position 37,351,199 of record NC_045447.1, on the reverse strand, counting down.
GGTTTCTACCTAGAGGCAAGAGTAATTATGGTTTGCTTTCCCATAAAATCTTATTCTATCAGATGGCACAAATCTTCTCTGATGTCAGTCAGAAAAGTGAAACCTGAATGCTGAGAGAATTCACAAAATTGCTCAAGTGTATACGTGTCTGAGGCACTGGCTGGAAATACAGGCAAATCATGATGTGTGCAAACTCAGTGTGTGTCCTTTCATTTACTTTATACTAAAGATAGTTGTGTGGAAAATATTTATTGTGCTTTATAAATTTTTCATAATATAATTTGTTTAAATGCTCAAAACTGATGTATATTTAAAATAATTCAATATAGGAATGTATCAATATTGTGTCAACCTTTCAGTTATTTGTCTGCTGCCTAAAGTGAGGTACCATTACAGAACTGGAGACATGACTTGGAAATTTCAGTGATCCACATAGAATGGTATCATAATCAAGTAAAGATGGAAATGACAGTGAATAAAGAAGAAAATGTTAAGAGAAAGAAGAAGACAAAGAAAGATGTCAGAAGCTTTATCAAGATTTTAAATGCTGAAATAACACATCTATTATCATTATGCATCCTAGAAACTACCTTAGTATTTTGCATAAAAGAGAAAGCAATTAGGTTTCCGTTTACTTGAAGTTAGAGACACAATTACTCATGGCATGGAGGATGGGAGAAGGAAACATGGACAACTACAGCAAAACTTCTCCCCTCTTCTTGCCCCAGATTCTCCACTAAGGGTATATGTTAGAAATGTGGAAATGCGTTATTGTTTATTTTTTTTTTTTGAGATGGAGTCTCGCTCTGTCGCCCAGACTGGAGTGCAGTGGCCAGATCTCAGCTCACTGCAAGCTCTGCCTCCCGGGTTTATGCCATTCTCCTGCCTCAGCCTCCCGAGTAGCTGAGACTACAGGTGCCCGCCACCTTGTCCGGCTAGTTTTTTGTATTTTTTAGTACAGACGGGGTTTCACCATGTTAGCCAGGATGGTCTCGATCTCCTGACCTCGTGATCCGCCCGTCTCGGCCTCCCAAAGTGCTGGGATTACAGGCTTGAACCACCGCGCCCGGCGGAAATGCTTATTTTTTTAACAGGGAAATAAAGCTCAGATTACTATGAATGTAAGTGAGGTGGGCCCAGAATTAGTTTCTGAAGTGCCTGGCAACTTTCTTTCTTCTTCTTCTTTTTTTAACTTTTAGGTTCAGGGGTACATGTGCAGGATGTGCAGGTTTGTTACATAGGTAAACATGTGTCATGGGGATTTATTGTACAGATTATTTCATCACGCACGTATTAAGTCTAGTACCCATTGGTTGTTTATCCTGATCCTCTCCCTCCTCCTGCCATTCAGTAGGCTGTTGTGTGTGTTGTTTCCCTCTATGTGTTCATGTAGTCTCATCATTTAGCTCCCACTTGTAAGTGAGAACATGCCTAGCCACATGCAGAAAATTGAAACTGGGCCCCTACCTTTCACCATATACAAAAATCAACTCAAGATGGATTAAAGACCTCAGTGTAAAACCCCAAACTACAAAAACCCTAGAAAAAAGAAAACCTTGGCAGTACCATTCAGGACATAGGCATGGGCAAAGATTTCATGATGAAGATGCCGAAAGCAATTGCAACAAAAGCAAAAATTGACAAATGGGATCTAATTAAGCCAAAGAGCTTCTGCACAGCAAAAGTAACTATCAGCAGAGTAAACAGACAACATACGGAATAGGAGAAGTTGTTTACAAAGTTTCAATTATATAGATGATCAGGGGTTTTTTCATTCCTCTTTCTTACCTCCCCAATGACCTTGTTCTAGAATCTGTATCAGCAGTCTCTGTCTATCCTGAGACCTCCCATCAGCTTACAGATATTCTTAGTATCATCTACGTTCCTCCTTCAGCGTGTATTCCATACAGATTTTTTTTTTTCAGTACAAGCCTGGGATTTATCTATACTTAAAATCTTCATTTCTTGGCCGAGCATGGTGGCTAACACCTGTAATCTCAGCACCTTGTGAGGCCAAGTTGGGCAAATCACTTGAGGCCAGGAGTTCAAGACTAGCCTGGCCAACATGTGAAACTCTGTCTCTACCAAAAATACAAAAATTAGTCAGTCGTGGTGGTGTATGCCTGTAATGTCAGCTACTCAGGTGGCTGAGGCATGAGAATTGCTTGAACCTGGGAGGCAGAAGTTGCAGTGAGCCAAGATCCCCCCACTGCACTTCAGCCTGGGCGACAAAGTGAGCCTCTGAACTTAAAAAAAAAAAAAAATTATTCACTTTACATTTTCTTATCCAATCAGGCCTTGAAGCTCACCATCCATCCAAACAACGTTTATAACAATCATCAATGATGAACTCTTGCTGAAAAGTTTGATTTTCAGTGTACATATGACTCACCTCTACCTACCTTTCAGCACAGTTGTTCACTCCCTCTTGAAATACCTCATCCTCTAGGCTTCTCAGTCTCATAGGTCTTGTTTTCTGATCTCAGCAGTTGATTCTTCCCAGTCTGTCACTTCTCTAAGTTTGGTGTGCCACAGGCCACTGTCTTTGCCTCTCTTCTTATCTGCACCCTCACTAAATTTAGATGTCATCTATACCCCTTATTTTTCAACCTAGAGACCTTATATATTGGACTCCATTCTTGATATCTCCTTTAGGATTGCTGTTAGGCATCCGAAACTTAACAAGTTCAAACAGATGTATTACTTTCCTTTCTCTATCCTCACTCTAGATACCCCTGCCAAATTCACTTCTCTCAAAGTCCTTCTCAAGTCACCATGACTGCACCATCACTCACACCAACTGCTCAGGCCAAAAACTAAGAAATCAGTTTTTAATCTCTCTTTTTCTCCTTAATCCATCATTTAGTCCCATTCACTCCAAAATACATCCTGAATTCAATCACTTTCATCATCTCCCTGCTTGTAGAGTAAGCCTCCATGTCTATCACCTGGTCTACAGTGACAGACTCACTGGCATGCCTGCTTCTACCACTGCCTATCCAGTAATTAGTTTGACACACAGAGAGCAGGCAGAGGGATTTTTAGAAAAAAATCTAAATTCACATTTTTCCTTTGCTTAAAACACTTCAATAGCTTCCCCATTGCAACTAAAGCAAAATGCAAGCTCTTTACTCTCTGCCCTAAATGATCTGGCCTTGCCTACTGTTCTTACCTCACTTATTCCACCCACATGTTCCAAAGCCTTGAGGTTCAAGCTAGTTCCTATCTTAGAGCCTGGTAGTTTCTGCTCCATCTGATTGGAACCCTCTTCCTCTAGATCACTATGTGGCTGATTCTTTCTTCACATTCAGGTCTCAGCTGAAATTTCAGAGTTGTCCACCCTGACATTAGCAATCTCCTCACAGCACCACACACCATCAAATGCGTATTTGCTTTTTATGACACTATTTTATCTTCCTCAGAGCACGGTCAATAGCTGAAATTATCTTGCTTAGTTCTTTATGAGTGTGTTAAACAATTCCAATTCCTCACTACTAAACTCTAAGTCCCTAGAGGGCCCAGACACTTGTTCCTAACTATAATCTCAGGGCCTAGAAAAACATTCGGTGGCATTTGGTGGCTGACTTACTCACTGACTCAGGATGTCTCTGTATCAGGCATTAAAATCTATCTTTCTATGAGGAGCTCACGTTTTGATTGATAACGCATTTCTCAGAAATTGTCCTGGTGGAATTATTTTGGGGGCTTATTATTTATTATTGTTACTCTGGGGTTTATTATTAATCCATTTTGACTGACCTATAGAAATCTGTCTTTTTTTGCTGCCTCTGTCTCCAGCCATCCCAGTCTGATCTCCCTCTGCCTCCACTACTGTCTCTTTCTCTGTCAACATCTCCATCTTGATCTTATCTTTAGTTTGGTCTCTAACATCTTTATCTAAACATTTAGTTCCTTTGAGACTTTATTTTTGTATTTCTCTTTTGTTTAAAAACAAGCGAAAGGGCTTCCTTTAAAATGAGTATAATAATGGCAAACAACTGTATTTACTAAGCATTAGAAACCATTATCATCATATCCAAACAGCTTGCTGCTTTAGTTAATGTCTTCAAAAGGTGAGATGTTTTAGCTGTTATTAAAAAAAAAATTATGGGACAGTACTTTACTGCAAAATTGCATATCCTGTAGATCAAATTATGTTTCCTAACGTAGTCTTACTTAGGATTTCCTGGTAAGATAGGGCTAGTCCATTCCATGTCTTCATGTCATGTTATACAGAGGCCCAACTCAATCCTTTGATGTTTGAGGTCACATTCACTTCCAGGGTAACTCATGTTTCTAGGCAATATATTTTAGATGTATTGATTTGTTCTGAAAATACACATTGAATCCCCACTATGTGCTAGGCACCGTGACATATACAGACAATTCTCAACTTAGAATGATTTGACTTAATGATTTTTTGATTTTACCATGTTGCAAAAGCAATACACATTCAGTAGAAACCATACTTCGAATTTTGAATTTTGATCTTTTCCCACAATAGTGATATGAGGTGTAATACTCTCCACTCTTTTGCCATGCTGGGCAGCAGCAGTGAGCTCGGCAGCGCCCAGTCAGCCGCATGATCAGGAGGGTAAACAACTGATACTCTGCAACGTTTAAAGAGGATTTTGCCTAATTATAGGCTGATAGAAGTGTTCTGAGCATGTTTAACATGGGCTGGGCTAGGCTATGATGTTTCGTAGGTTAGGTGTATTGAATGCATTTGTAATTTAATTTAAGATATTTTAATTTAATTTAAGATATTTTATGGTGTGTGTATTTTATGTGTGTATTTTTATGGTGTATTTTATCCTGTGTGTATTGGGTTGTAACCTCTTTGTATGTTGAGGAGCATCTGTATTGGGAATGCAGCAGGAATGAGCAAAACAGCTATGTTCTCTGCCTTCCTGGAGTCTCAAAAGGGAGGCAGATATTAATAAAATAATACACTTGATAAGGAAGGGGGAAGGGAAATACTGCGTAGAGAAGGGCTAGGTCCCTGGCGAGGGTTCCACCCTTGGGCCTGTGCCCATAGACCTAAGTAAGAACAGACACTCCTGTTTTTGTGCCCAAAAGTTGCATTTCCAAGACCACTCTAGCCTACCATGCCTCCCCACCCCCATCCTGTGCCCATATAAACTGAGACCTTAGCGGGCATAAACACAAGCGGCTGAATGTTGAGAAGAGCAGAGGACAGAGCTGCAGAGAACAGCAGAGAGAGGCAGAGAGCACAGAGAACAGTAGGGCAGCACCGCAGAGAAGGAGGCAACAGGTGTCTGAACGACGCCGACCACCAGGCGGAACTCCAGGCAAAGATTATCTCTCCCGCCTCCACCTTCGCTCCAGCTCCCCATCCCGCTGAAAGCCACATCCACTGCTCAATAAAGTTTCCGCATTCATCACCTTTTAAACAGTTGGTGTGACCTGATTGGTCCAGGATGCCGGAAAAGAAGCTGGGGGGTTAACAGCCGTCCCTAGATGGCAAGGCTAAAGGAGCACACTGTTAACACACGCTCGCTTGGGCTCCGGCACCTGTTTTTCTGCGTGCTCCCCCTCGTCTCAGAGGTTTGAGCCACAGAACAGACAAGCCACACCCCTGCATACGTCCTGCAAGGGGGATCAGAGAGTGAAAAAATTAGCTAACATTTCTCTCTCGTTTCACATTCACAGAGTGAAAAAATGGCTAACATTTATTGGATGTGTGTTTATGGTGTGCCAGGCACTGTCCTAAGTGCTTTACAATTATTTATTCATTTAATCCTCACAACAACTCTATGATGTAGTAACTAGTAGTTGCTCCATTGAACAGAGGAAGAAACTAAAACCACACCATTGGTAAGAAGCGAAGATGGAATTCAAAATCAAGCTCTACAGGCCATATTTTCAATCACTACATTTTACTGTCTGGTGAGACTGTTAAAAAACAGAAACGAGAAGCAAGAATCATTTCAAGTAAATTCCTAATTATAATAATAAGTTCCATGGACCTAAAGTAAGAAATATAAGAAGTGACCTAGTCTAGGGAATCAGGGAAGATTTTCTTAGATGTCAGAACTGAGATGGAAATGACTTAATTAATTTATATTTTATTCCCTTTAGCCTTGTTCTGCCCTACCTAATACTACTTGAACCTCCTTATCAAAGAAATACAGATAGAGGTGTCTCATTGACAATTTGGTAGTTAATTCATTCTTCTGACCTTTCCACTTCCTGCAATGTAATCAATCTCTGCTGTTGCTTAACATAACGGTGAAGCCAGAACCAATGAATATGGGTCAGATGCATTTAAATGACTCCCATGGGTGGCCGTCGTCTGTCTTCAGGAGGAACATGAGTTTCTGACAGCTTCAATAGTAACCTTAGGATGTGAACAATGTTAGTATTGATTCTTTTGTGACCCATTCTAGTCACTTGCAAATAAAGCCATTGTTTAGAGAGGGATTGGAGCTATTTAAGAATATCAGAATCAGATTATGCAATCAGGGTGCTGGAAAGACTGACATTACTGCATTTGATTTATGACAATTATATAGTGAACCATTTCAGGGAAATAGTGCCTCCTCTTTTAAAGCTGGTCATTAGGAGAAACTTCCTCATTGTACAGGTGGCAGAGCACTAGAGCGTGCTACCAGAGAAAGTCATCACAGGTTCTTTTCAAGCAACCACTCATTTAATTCCCAGATGGACCAGGAAGCTTCAATTTGTTCCTTGGACACAGATTTCTTTCTTCACCCCAGCGCTTACCTAAAAATGTGGAACGTTGCACACAAGGGAGATGGAGAGAAATAATGAGAGTGAATGTGTTGTCAAATGACCAAGTTTTATAGTCTCTCAAGTCAAGTAGATTGATCTCCTTTTTTTCCCTTTTCACTTGCAGATAAAACTCACAGATTTCAGAAAAGAAATCACAGACTTGCAATGAGGTGGTGAGACTAAATCAGCAAATGAGAAGCAAAAAACATCCTAACAGCAATTATTCAACAGCTGCTAAAATTTGCAAAAGATGCCAGTATCTCCCAGGAGAGTAAACAATCATGATGTTGAAATGTCAACTGTGCAAACAGCAGGTTAAATATGCAGTACGAAATTTCCCAGCAGTAAGTATTTTCTCTTATGGAGTGTAGCAGTATGCACAATAGTCCGTAAGTAGCCCCAGGGTTGTAGCTACATCAGCAGAAATGTCTGTACTTCTTTGTCCATGATAATGGTGTAATGAACTGACGTGGGGACATGCTGGCTAGATAAATTTACTATCACCAACTATTGTTTATATCTAATAAGCTTAAATGATAGAATCCAAATCCAACTCCGAAAAGCATCCATTTGACAGGTCTTCTTTATGGCTACTTTATTATCTGATCCTGTACACATTTGGCACAGTCAAGAAAAAGCTCTCTTTTGGTTGCCCTGGTAATGCCTTCTTCATACGTCCTCTGAAGTATTCCAGATTGGCAGCTTCTAAGAAGTAAGAAATGAATATAGAAGGGGATCATATTCTTTTAAAGGTAAACTATTTTTAATACACTAATCTCTATAGTTTAAGCAACATTGATTTTGTTTTGATTTAGCCTTTTATAATTGCTCCCAGTAATAACAGATACATTTCTAACACTATGTATGCCTAAAATTTTAGGACAATATTGAGAAAATTATTTGTACTCTTTATTGTGGCAAGCAACCACATTTAAGGAATTAGGATTTGGGATTAGTGCATAGTGAAGTTTGGCTTCCTTTTTGGAATACTCCCTTTCAGAATTCTCCTGGGAAAGGCCATTGCTACAATTCTTCAAGCTTAATGTTTCCGCTAGGGAGGGGAGTGGAAAGGAGCATGAAGGCTGAAGTTGCTCACTTCTCTCTTGATAGTTCTTTGGCGAGGCTTTCCTTTTAATGTTGGCTCATTGCACCCTGCTGATTATGAAGTGGGGAAAAAAAGAGAACTCCTCATTGCAAAAAGGTCCCTGGGGGGTGAGGGCCAGTCTGTGGAAGTGCCACATATGTAATAGACTTAGATAAAAGGAGAATGAGAACAGTGCTACAACTTAGATGGAGAGTGCAAAATGAGTTAGTTGCTGAGAATAAAATGTCTTTCAATCCAAAGGGCCCTGAGGCCATGTCAGTGAATGAACGCTAATAGTAGTCAATGAATCACTAAGTAACTAATGTGATCTTGATTTTAACACTTGAATAGCAAATTAGACTTTATGATTCTCAGAAATTTAACATTATTTATTCGGAGCAATGTGTTTTCCAGTGTTGAGGAGACTGGAATTATGTCTTTTATATATCTTTTAGAATAAGATAATGTGGTTTTTGTGATAACTTTATAGATGAAGCCAATTACAGCATATTTTCTTCCATTGGCACTAGGGGACTATTTTGTAACATTGCTAAGCCACAGTAGTAGAAAGCTCTATATGAAAGGAGAGATGGTGTCTTGTGGCCAACCCTCTAAATGAGATCAAGGTCATAGACATGAATGTGGTCTGGGAAATACGTATATGATCCCTACCATGATAGGGTTCTGTTTATATTATAGATATAATAGAAGCATGGTAATGGGTCATTTTGGCTAAGAGATCCAGAATTAAATTTATCATCTCTGTTCAAAGTATAAATCTTCAGAAATAATGGAGTAGTGATTTGTCTTATGCATTTCTATGGCTAGCCTGACATTTTTATTCTAGATGAGTGAGCATCTACCTTTCACATTATAAGGTCTATGCTAACATCTCCCAGATGTTTATTAAAAGTCCTCAAAGTAACTTTGCAGACTGTCACATAAAATTTTGCAGTAAATCTCCAACATATGAACATGTCATAGGACATATTTTATAAGTTCCACATAATAGTAGAAAGCTCAAGATTGAATCTCTAACTCTTGTAAATGTTTTCAGAAACCTTTGGAAAGGATTCTAAATGGTCATAACACACAGGCAATTTCAAAATGTTTCTATGACCCTTGGCAATGGACTCACTCTTTAAACAGCCTGCTTATATTTTCCCAGCCATAACCGGTATTATAACTCAAGTTTTTTTTTTTTTCTTCTCTTTCAAAATTGATTTTTTTTTCTAGGAAGATGAGATGCTTACCCATTTCTAGAGGCCGGACATGATAAAGAGAGCTAATGATAAATATGTTAATGTGTATTTGAGGTCAAATAGGTCTCAGAAAATTCAAATGATCTTTTCTGGTAAGAAATAAGATTCATTATTTATCTATATCACCAGCTACAGATGATAATAAACAAAGTTTCAAGGTGCTAAGGGGGTAATCTAAAGGCAGCTTTAAAAAATATACCATTTATTGAAACAGAGTACAACTTTCTGCTTATGAGACCTTTGGTAGAATATACCTGGTTTTGTGGAGGCAGCAGCGCCTGGTTATTAATGTGTCAGGAGAGAAGTTAGGACCTATGGATTCTGAAGTTAAAGTTGTAGCAGCTCACACTGCCGTCTAAGGTCTCAGAAGGACCTCTGCATCTGTAGTGATTTAGAGGAGACAGAACTGGACTTAAAATCAGAAAATTTTATTTTAATACTTGCTCAGTAAAATAAATTACCCGAGGCTCAGTTTCTTCATTTGTAATTTGGGAGAATAATACCTTCCTCTCAAAGTTGTTTTAGGTTTTTACGTATATGCAAGGTTAAGTGACTGAAATTACTTTGCAAATTGTAAAATACATATCAAGGTGAGTGATTATTTTTATTATATAAATACAAAAATGTTTTAAAAATTATTATACAAGTACCCAAGGCCCCAAGGAAGTGAAACACTCTAGCCTGACTCTACACTGCATTTATTCCTTTTTCAGTTATGAAAGACTCAGAGAATGATAGATGTCATTTTATGATCTGTCAACATGATGGCTTAAAGAGCATTTCAAAAAGTGTTGCTTGGATGCCTTGAACTTAAACCTGTTCTGCATAAAATTGGTCTCTTTTACTGATATTCTCTAAATTGTTTTTCCTGGAAATCCTGTTTTAGAGAACTCTGGGTGAATCTCAGTGACTTTGGGGTCTGGGAGAAGAAAACACAGAGATTCGATTTGAAGTATGGGCAGTATCAGTTCAGTCTTTAAGAACAGGAGAGTAATTATAGGTAAATGATCATTGGGAGTCTAGGCAGAGTAGAGATGGGTGGGTGGAAACTAGGGAGCTAAGATAATTAAGGCTCTAAGTCTCAACTATCAAAAGATCTTAAATAACAGATAGTAGCTATTTGGTATTCCAACAAATCTTTCTGTTTCAGAGAATTCTTATTGAGTGTCAGGCATAAATACAAATTAAGATAAAAATTCACATTGTTGTATAGAGAATGTCAACTATATGCAAATACTGGTAATCTTTTGCAGACATCAGTGACATCAATGTATATATTAAGGTTTGGCAGATGGCTGATGCCCCAAATCTTATTCAAGGGTAATAATTTAGTTTTTGGATGGAGATCTCCTCTAGCCTAGAGATCTGCAATAGGCTGATACTTTCCAATTTCCACCCTGTTCTGTGGATCCAAATTGTAACTCAGGGATTTCTATTTATGGCAAAATTATATAATCAGTTTACCCAAGTTGCTTTCCTAAGGGAGGGACTACTGAGAAAAGTCAACCTCTGCTGATGAGGTACTCCAGGTAGAAATTTTGCCAAACAATTACAGTGACATTACATGGTACAGAGTTGATTGGCAACCAGGCATTGTTTTAGGCACTCTAAAAGACAAAGCAGGTGGCTAAAGCAAATCATTCACGTGAATAGATTTCTTCTAAAGTTCGAATTGTCTGATTTTGACTGTTTAGTTCAGATGAATTGGAAAATTGCACAGCCTCCACAGCTCTGAGCAGTTATGCTATGTTTTCTCATATACATACCTATAATAAAATTCAATTTATAAATTAATTGAAGAGATTAATAACAATAACAATCACTAATAATAAAATAGGACAATATAACAATATACTGTAATAAAAGTTTTGTCAATGTGGTCTCTCTCTCTTAAAATATCTTATTGTACTGTACTTACCCTAGTTCTTCTTGTGATAACGTAAGATGATAAAATGTCTATGTGATGGGATGAAGTGAGGTGAATGGCATAGGCATTGTCACGTAGCATTAGGCTTTTAATGAACTTCTGACCATATGTCAGAAGGGGGACCATCTGCTTTGGGAGATCCTGGATCATCGAGCCTTGATGACTTCTATGGTTGGATGTCAGGGGCAGACGATGCTGATACCTAACAGGCGGGTAGTGCATTCAGGCTGGATTCACTGACCAAAGGGATGATTCACATCCCGATAGGTCAGGGTGAGACGGTGGGAGATTTCATCATGATACTCAGAATAGCGTCCAATGGAAAACTTAAGAATTGTTTATTTTCGGTTGACTATGGGTAACTGAAACCTTGGAAACCAAAACCTTGAATAGAGGAGACTATTGTATTCTACACATCATGTTTCTGGTTCTGGTGTGCTCTGACAATAGAGGCCCCTAGCGGGAGACTGCAAGACTGAAGGAAGAGAAAGGGTTTGCTGCTTCCGGTCTGTCTTTGGTTTGCTTTCTGTGGGTTATCTGACTGCTCTAGGTTCCTGTAAGCATCACCCCAGCAATACTTCTTTATCTCGTTAGTGGTTCTTTTCCAGGGCAGTGGCTGAATCCAGTGCTGTCTTTAAAAACTGGAGATCATTGATAGCTAAGTGATCATTGGAAGGCTGGACAGAGTAGGGGTGGGTGAATGGAAACTAGAGAGCTAAGATAATTAAGACTGTAAGTCTCAATTTTCAAAAAACCTTAAATAAGAGACAGCAGCTATTTTTCAACATTTGTAGAACCACTTTATTCCATACCCTTGGAAATACCAACATCAACCAGCAGGGTAAAGGTCTGAACCTGAGCTCTTCAGGGTCCCTTCTTAGAGCTCAAAGATTCCATCATCAGCTGAGTAACATCCCTTTTCCTCAGATGCCTGAATTTCAGCTTTATGGGGCTACCCCTCTAAGCCTCTAAGTATTTCTATTTCCAGTCTCTTGTTTCCTCAGCTCAATGAATGGCAACTGCTTTGAGAATTAAATTCATGATATCATAAAGTTTTCCTATTATCCTTCCAACTACCTAATTAACAACTTTGTGCTTAATTAACAATTATTTTCATTAAAATTTCCCTCTTCAAATAACTGACTAAGTCTCACCAATACACTTACTATCTAATGGTTTAATTAATTACTTGGAAAACCTAGAAAGATCTTGGTTTTGAGCTACATTTCTCTCTTAATGACTATCACCTATAAGGGTCTTTTGGACTACAGGGTGCAACTTCTTCCTGGACTTCACTAGCTCCAAACCAGGTCATGGGTTTCACTGTACTTCAGAGTTGCTTCAAAGTTACAGAACTAAGTGGAAGAACAAATGAGGTAGATAAGGCAGTGTGTAGGAAATGGCAGGAAAGCATGGATGGAAATGAAATGACTGACTTCTTGTTCAACCCCAAATTACAGTGATGGATCACCATTCTAGAACTCATCCATAAGATTCCAATAAAATGCAGGAACTGATGTGATGAAGTGTCTCCCAAGTTCCCGGTAAAATATCAAATAAGACACAAAAATATGAAAGTTCAGCACTCTAAAAATATCTACTAATAATCAACTTATTGCTAGAACAGAAGGATATTGCACAAACTACCAGGCAGTGGAAACAGAATAAAAAATATGAGATTGTTATTCCATGCAACAATGATATAACTAATATTCCTGGAAACACTTATTATGGACCAGGCAATTCTTAACACTTTCTAGAAATTATTTCATTTAATCCCTATTAAAACTCAATGAGATAGATCCTATTATTTCTATCTTATGGGATGAGAAAAGATTAAGATTAGGATTCCTATCTTTATGGATAAGGAAACTAAGACACAGAGAGGTTAAGTGACTTACCCATTGCATTCAGCTAGTAATTGGCAGAGATGGGATTCAAACCCAGGTAATCTGGGTCCTCTGGCTCTTAATTCCTTTAATGACTTCCATCCCTTTTTTCTGCCATTTAGTTCCATTGGAAAAGTCACTACAGCTCCTCTACTGCATGGGCTCTGCTTTTAGGGGCAGTCAGAATGACATTCAATCACTTCCCCACTCTGATGAGCATTTTTATTCTTAAAAATAGGCATCTCCAAGAAGAACGTGTCTGGGAGAGGTTTAATTCCCACAGGAAAAAGAAAACCATAGGAGTAGCAGAATTAGACATTCACCCCAGCAGACATGGAACTGATAGCTGTGGTATTTTTAAATGTACTTAATTGGTTCAGATCAGTGATTCCCAACAAAAAGGGCATATCAGAAACACCTGGGAAATTTGTTACATACACAAGCTGATGTCTTCTAAGATTTTGAACCAGAAGGTCTAGGATAGAGCCTAGGTATATATTCTGTAAAAGCTGGTGAGATAGAGGAACTGAGTATCAGAAAGCAATGCAGCAGAGGATAAGCAAATTCCAGCTCAGGTTACCAGAATCACACCACAGGTCTGATGGCTGCTGACAACTAGGATTTGGTTTAGGCAATGTGCATGGTAACTTAGCGTCTATCTGTATTTATTAGAAGAGGATTTAGCTAGCACATAAGTGAATCCAAAGTTAGACAGTGCAGTCCAAGTAGCCTGTTTGTTGGTAAACAGAGAGTATGGATGGACTCCTTATTGTTTTTAGAATAAGAATTCTTCCCGCCAATTAAAAGAAAACCAAAACCAAGACTGGGTATAGTGCCTCACACCTGTAATCCCAGCACTTTGGGAGGCAGAGGTGGGAGAATTGCTTGATGCCTCAGGAGTTCAAGACCAGACTGGGCAACAGAGTGGAACCCCCATCTCTACAAAATAAAAATAAAAAGTAAAAACAAACAAAAAATTAGCCCTTGAGCCCAGGAGTTTCAGTGAATTATGATCATGGCACTGCATTCCAGTCTGTGCAACAGAGTAAGATCCTGTCTCTGAAAAATAAAAATTAAAAACAAAACAAGGAAGCAACATGGGCCCTTTACAAATGCTATAGAACAAGGCAAAGAAACTAAATGCTGTAGAACAAGGCAAAGAAAATAAAGGATATATTATGAAAACGGATTACTTTAGAAGCCAAAAGAAAACTGGAAAAGAAAAACCCTGACATTTACATAACAGGGAGGATAATTTGATTTTTATGAAACATGAAAAATTCACAAGAGAACATGCTGAGACAGACAATAATAGGATGCAATGAAAAGAAATAGTGTGATATGGAAAGAAACGGGAAAAGTAAATCCAATAATAGATTTCAAATTATGCTTTGGAAACATAAAAAGCATGGTAAATAATGCAAACACTGAATTAGTGAAGTGGAAGACAAAAATTAAGAAAATCTTCCAGGCTATAGAACAAAAGGATCAACAACTATAAATAGTGACAGAAAAGAGAGGAAGGTGGTTGTGTATGTTAGTTACAACTCAGAGAGCTCCTGCTTTATTCCTACTATCCCCCGTAATTATTAGCACTTCTCCCTTTGGATTTTCAACATTTTTCCCATTGGATATAAACTATTTGGCCACCCGATGTATAGGGGATAAACAAGAGAGCCCCAACCTAAGAATTATGCCCCTAAGAAAGAAGCCATGACAAAAACAGAAGCGCTAATGAAAAATACATCAAGATAATTTTTTTCTGGGATTAAAAAAATGTGAATTTGATGGACCCAAATTAATCTTGACAAAATCAGTGCAAATGAACTATTCATAGACGTGTCTGACAAAATGTTTTAATTAGAAAAACTGTCAAATATTTAAGAAGAAAGAAAAATTAAAAAGGTAACCTTCAAAGGGATAAATGTAAATATCATGGGTTTCTCAGTTCTGCTACATTACATGTCCAATGATCGTAAAGTGATATCTAACTGAGTTTATTTGGGAAAGAATTTTATGCCCTGTCAATCTGTCTTTTATTTGTAAGAAAAATAACAAAGACAGTCTGGGATACATAAGGATGTAGAAAATATGCCATTCATATACTCAATATGAAAAGGATCCTTGGACATTCTTCACTAGCTGGTATTATTTTCCTCTTCCAGGAATGTATGATAAGGAAATAAGAGCCTGTGAATAAAGACCTTTATCATGGGACATTTTGTGATAAAAATGGTAAAAAAAAAAAAAAAGAAAGAAAATGTCAACCTTCTGTGAATATCCAAGAGCCTGGAATAATAAGCAGTTAATAAAATAATGGTGTGGACAATGGGCATCCCATTACACGGGAAATATTGGCAATGCCGTATTAAATGAAATAATCTAAAAAGAAATTCTCCATGTTTAAGACTGGGCATGGTGGCTCATGCCTATAATCCTAGCACTTTGGGAGGCCGAAATGGGAGGATCTTAAGGCTAGGAGTTCAAAATTCTCCATGTTTAAAGAAAAAGTTTTATATAACAAATGCTAGGATAAAATATCTCAACAAATTAAGAGTGATTGTCTCTGGATAGTGGGATTAAATTCTAAAGTTTCATTTTTTTTTGATTTTTACATTAGAAAAAAAATCAGCAAAACAGGTAGAGAGATAGGATTCATTTGAAGTCTGTGGAGACTCATAAAAGTTTCATGACATAATGAAAGTGAGCAAGCAGAAAACAAAGTCAGTTGTACATGATAACTTCAGGAGTTCATTCATTCCTTCCTTAACAAATATCTGAGTGATTACTATGAGCAAAACAGTATAATAGACCCTTGAATTACAATGGCAAATAAAACAGAAAACAGTAACCTCCCAGAAAAACAAAAATTGGAAGGAAATGTACGTTAAGGAAAGGAAATTGTGAGTCTTTTGCCTTGCAAATACATTTTTAACGTCACCATTACATTGTTTTTATATGCAAATTATTGTATTTTAAAAAGTCAATATATCAAGAATGCAATAAAAGGAAAGCAATCTTTCTAGACCAATCTAGCCCGGACTATTATCCACTTTTTCCGAATCATTCACAAGAATTCTCAAGACCATTTATTTAGCAACTTCCTTCACATAGAATTTGGAAACACCAAAGAGTGGAAAGAAGAAGCAGAATGGCAAGAGGAAAGGACAATGAGGGGACTGAATGGCTTTGTCATCACAATCTTGTTAATTATCACATCATAGAAATGTTGCCAGTTTTTTTTTAAACACACACATGAAAATTAAGAAAGCATGTTAGCTTTTTGCCATGAGACTGCTTTTCTTTAGTATCTCTTGAATTTTAGTGTGAGAGAACAGAAGCCTGAGGAAAGAGAAACTAAAAGAACTCGCATTTTAAAAATTGAATACATATTCAGCTGCTGTCGTTAATCCACTTGATATAAGCTATTCTATTTAATTAATACTTCAAACACTATGAGTAGTTATCATTATCTCATTATTTCTATTTTATGAGTAAGGTTTTCTAAGATTCATTTATGGGCATGTTATGAATAGAATAGATTATATTCATTATATTTTAGAGCCTTTTTTCTTTCTTGTCTCTTGCTTTCACATGAGGGTGTCCACCTGTCCTTTACATTATATACTTATTCTAGCTCTTTCTAGCTGTACCTTAAAGGAACTGTGCTTGTTATGATTACAGGCCTAGCCTATGCCATCTCCCATTACTCAACCAGGCAGTGAGGCATTTCTGGCCAATACTTGTCTGCTTTACAAATCCCTTGATATTTCCTAGTCCAGAAGGTGTTGAACTGGTGACTCTCCAGCACCAGCACCAGCACCACAGGCCTGAAGTCTGTTTTTTAAAAAGTGAGTAAACTTTCAAAAAAAGTCAACATTTAAGGAGATTTTACATTTTAAAAATCCAGTCCGGCTTCTTTTGAAAAATCAGAATATCTGGCACTGTTCCCTGTGAGTAACAGCTGGTTGCAGCTGAATAGTGGCTGGCTGGCTGCTATAGAAAGGTCAGGCACTCTTCGGTGACATACGATATTGCTACTCCCTACTGTATTATTTGGGACTGTTTTGGACATTTCCATTACCTTCATGGCCTCTAGAAGACATCTGGGTTTGAGACCTCTGCCCCAGGTCATTGATTCTCAAACTATACTGTGCATATATGAATAACCTGGAGGAGTTTGTTAAAAAGAAAACAGAGATATGAGGTCATAGCATATAATTTAGTGGAATTCAATGAGGCTAAAATTCTATACTTTAAAAACTACCAAATGTGATTTTTTTTTTTTTTCCACGTGGTTCCTGGTCACATTTTGAAAATCACGTTGGATGACACTCTTAGGACAATGTGGTCCAAAAATCAAATGATACTCAGATCACATGTGAAGTTGTTTGTTTGCTTTTTAAATAGATTTCTGTGCTCCAACCTCAGCAGTTCTGATTTGATAAACCTGGGAATCTATATTTTGAAATTATCTGGGTGCTGCTAACAAACAGATGGCTACCACACCTGGCGCCTGAAACCTAAAGAATCATCCTTAATGACGGATAAGCAGTGACTATAACAGGAAGTTAGGAATAGAGTTGGCTAATCTTGGCAAGATCTAAACTCTTTTCTGATTTCCTGATACTTTGTTTGACAGGAGATAATAAGGTAAAATATAATTCCAGGCTTTTCCTTTCTCACTGATGATTATTTCCAATAAATTTACTTTTCATCGACTTTGACTTTCTCTAATTTTAAATGTCAAGAATCTTTGGCTACAAAATATAGAGAAATTGGCAGAAGAGGGGAACGAGGAGTTGGGAAAGCAGTGGTTCAAAGATACGAGAACAATGTCACTTTCTAACATTTGTGGTCTGTGGCAAATTGAAAAATGATTTGGGGAGAATGAAGGAAGTACGAAAAGTTTAATAGGGTAGTAGAAACAGGTTTTCTATTTACTACAAAATCAATTTCCCCAAGGCCTTACTTTTCCAGCTTTGTTCTACATCTTATAACATGGTAAATTCTAGGTGGTCAGGAATTCTGTCCACTGCAGTGAATGAGGACCTTCTTTCATAGGGCACTGCACTCTGTTAGGTTCATATCACCATACTTTGACAGATGGTGGCTTTTCCACAGGTGTGGTTTAGCGGTTACACTAGAGTGAATGAAAGTGGGCCATTAATTCAGTTTAACCAATAGTCATTGAGCATCTATTATGAACCAGACATTGTGTGAGGAGCACAGAGTTTAGTCTAGTGAGAGAGGAGGAGAGACACATGTTAACAAATAATTACATAACTGTGTGATAGATCTAGAAAGACGACCGTAGAAAAGTCACATAGAAGTGAAAGTTGTTAATCGTGGTAGGGAGAGAGTGGCCATTGTACCATGCACAGAAAAGCAAAGGATGAAGACTGAATTTCAGGCAGACACAAGGGGAAATGATATGCCATGCAGTGAGAACAACATGTGCATACGCTTGGAACAGTATTGCACATTTAGGTATTACTGGAGCACAAAGTACAAAGGGCAAGGGTTAGTATGAAGAATAAACGAGACAGGAGTGATGTGAGGATCAGATAATGAAGGGTCTTGAACGCTATGCTAAGCTGCTTAGAATTCACCTTATAGGTTACTGTTTGGCAGAGTGTAGGTGATTCATGAGATGATTTTAGGTTGTTCAGAAACTTTACATTAATATAACACTGAATCACATAGTGAGAAACTTAATCCCTTTTCAATTAGCATTTAATCCATCTGTTTAGTCAAGCAGAGAGCCTCAATTTGATGTCAGTGGGTCTTTAACACTTTTATAACACCTGGAAATTTCCTCTTTTAAAAAAGGACTCATATTCAGACCTCAGGCAGGCAAGGGTACCTAGCTAGAATTGTTTAGTGTTCTTGTGTATTTATTTTTATAGTTAATTTCTATTTACGGCAAGTGGCACTGGTATTTCATTAATGTTGTCATGAAAAGATTTTTAAAAGTGAATTTAGGTAAAACAACAAGTTAATTTAAAACATTAATAGCAGTAGATGATGCAGAGGTATGGCAAAAATTATGAGGGCAGTACGTGAATGCCTGAAGTTTGGGACATACTGCTGCCCTTTAGGGGAGTAGTGCAAGGGTTTAAGCAGGTTAGTACACTGATTCTTTTTCTGACAGAAGCTGGGACAAGAGAATAGAAGTGGTGGGCTGGGTGCGGTGGCTCACGCCTGAAATCCCAGCACTTTGGGAGGCTGAAGCGGGCGGATCATGAGGTCAGGAGTTTGAGACTAGCCTGGCCAACATAGTCAAACCCCTTCTCTACTGAAAACACAAAAAAATTAGCCGGGCATGGTGGTGGCGCCTATAATCCAGCTACTCAGGAGGCTGAGGCAGGAGAATCACTTGAGCCTGGGAGAAGTTGCAGTAAGCTGAGAGCACTCCAGCCTGGGCAACAGCGTGAGACTCCGTCTCAGAACAAAACAAAACAAAACAAAACAAAACAAAACAAAAGGTGGTGAAGGATGAAGGCAGAGAAGTCAGTTAGGAGACCATTTAAATTTCAGTGTTTCAATGGCCTTTTAAGTCAGTTAAGAGCCATTGCAATACTGTAGGCAGAGATAGTATGGCCATGGTTAAGCTTATTGATTTATTACTGATCTCTCCTAGTGTTACTTTCCTCTCTCCTTCTGCAAGGAGAACCTAATGGTTCCCCTGGCTTGAGCTCAGGGATAAATCCTGAAGTAGTTCTGAAACATGG
Organism: Piliocolobus tephrosceles; assembly: GCF_002776525.5. Lineage (NCBI taxonomy): Eukaryota > Metazoa > Chordata > Mammalia > Primates > Cercopithecidae > Piliocolobus > Piliocolobus tephrosceles. The sequence continues at coordinate 37,331,547 of NC_045447.1, read as the reverse complement.
AGATGCAAAGGACTTTAAGTGGCTGCCGCCCTGCAAGTGTTAAAGGCAGAGTTGGAACGAAGTAACCTTCATAGGTTGTGAATAGGATATGCTCATTTCCAGTATTTTTTTTTTTTTGGAGACAGAGTCTCTCTCTGTCACCCAGGCTGGAGTGCAGTGGCCGGATCTCAGCTCACTGCAAGCTCCGCCTCCTGGGTTTACACCATTCTCCTGCCTCAGCCTCCCGAGTAGCTGGGACTACAGGCGCCCGCCACCTCACCCAGCTAGTTTTTTGTATTTTTTAGTAGAGACAGGGTTTCACCGTGTTAGCTAGGATGGTCTCGATCTCCTGACCTCGTGATCCGCCCGTCTCGGCCTCCCAAAGTGCTGGGATTACAGGCTTGAGCCACCGCGCCCGGCCCATTTCCAGTATTTCAACCCATTACACAGTACCATTTAGAAACTGATACAATCTTAAATCTTAACGAATATATTTTTATGAATATAAACTAGCAATCCTAGCTTTAATACTTGACTTCTCAAGTGTCTCTTATTCTAATCTGTGTTCTGGCTGTAGTCCTCCTATCCTGACGGCTCCCCAACCTCCCTTCTTCCTCTTTACCTTCCTCCTCCCCTTCCTGCCTAAGGTGAGGTGCAGCCGAGCACCCTGGGTTCTTCTCCCTGACTATGGGAGCATCCAAGATAAACACACTTTTAGGTCCCTGTTTGGGAATTATGAAACCCTGCTCTTTTTTCCTCCCTTTCCAGCTGCTGCTGACCATTTAGAAGTTACAGTTTGACTGTGTTGGTCCATTGCAGGAGGATGAAACAAGGGTGGGCTGTTCCTATTGCCAAATTAGTACCAAGGAAGATACGTCCTAACTTTCCAGAATTGAAGCTAGGTGTGTGTTTTCCTGAAGAAGATGTTTCAATAACAATGCCTCTCATCTATTTTTAACATTTAAATTTATAAAGTGCTTTTATGTAAATTAATTCACTGAAGTCAGTATTAATTTTTTTAAATGGCATAGTAGGCTGTCAATAAAAACCTGTTTAATGAATAACTATTTATAAACTGAGGCTCAGAGAGGTTTCCCAAAGCTCTACAGATGATTCTAAAACCAAACTTGAAGCCAGGTCTCTGGTTCTCCTCCCCACTCCATATCCCCTTGGTCTCAAACAGAAAGAGTCTGTTACAGATGGTGTTTAGTGTCTGCAGAATTATTAATACCAGAACTCTGCTATAGAATGGGTCAAATAGGCTTTTGAGGCCTGGCCTGAGGTCTTAACAGGCACAGATAACATTGTTTCAATGGAAAAATCAATTTTGAATTAGAGCATAATTCATCTGCAAATTGTGACAACTTGGGTATATATCTGTCTTTCCATATAGATATATAATAGGAAAATACTTTTTAATATAATGATTTAAATTTACTGATTAAAAATCATACACACATTTCTGTTTCTAGAAATTTTGTGCTTTCTCATGGAAACATAGAGGGGAACAACAGACTCTGGAGCCTACTGGAGGGTGTAGGGTGGGAGGAGGGAGGGGATCAGTAAAAATAGCTAATGAAAACTAGGCTCAATACATGGGTGATGAAATAATCTGTACAACAGACTCCTGTGACACAAGTTTACCTACGTAACAAACCTGCACGTGTGCCTCTGAACTTAAAATAGAAGTAAAACAAAGGGAATTCTGGGCTTTCTGTGTACCTATATCTCAAGAGAATGCCATGAATTGGAAAGAGTACATGATATGGTTTGGCTGTGTCCCCACCCAAATCTCAACTTGAATTGTATCTCGCTGGATTCCCATGTGTTGTGGAAGGTACCTAGAAGGAGGTAATTGAATCACGGGGCCAGTCTTCCTGTTCTATTCTTGTGATAGTGAATGAGTCTTACAAGATCTGATGAGTTTATCAGGGGTTTCCGCTTTTGCTTCTTTCTCATTTTCTCTTTCTGCCACCATGTAAGAAGTGCCTTTTGCCTTCCGCCATGATTCTGAGGCCTCAGAATCACGGTGGTTCAATTAAAACTCTTTTTCTTCCTAGTCTGGGGTATGTCTTTATCAGCAGCATGAAAACTAGCTAATATAGTAAATTGGTACCAGCAGAGTGGGGTGTTGCTGAAAAGGTACCCCAAAAAACTTTGGAACTTGGTAATGGGCAGAGACTGGAACAGTTTGGAGGGCTCAGAAGGAGATAGGAAAATGTGGGAAAGTTTGTAACCTCCTAGAGACTTGTTCAATGGCTTTGACAAAAATTCTGATAGTGATATGAACAACAAGGTCGAGGCTGAGGTGGTATCAGATGGAGATGAGCAATGTGTTGGGAACTGAAGCAAAGGTGACTCTTGTTATGTTTTAGCAAAGAGACTGGTGGCATTTTGCCCCTGCCCTATAGATCTGTGGAACTTTGAACTTGAGAGAGATGATTTAGGGTATCTGGCAGAAGAAATTTCTAAGCAGCAAAGCATTCGAAAAGTGACTTGGGTGCTGTTAAAAGCATTCCATTTTAAAAGGGAAACAGAACATAAAAGTTCAGAAAATTTGCAGCCTGATGATGCAGTGGAAAAGAAAAACCCATTTTTTGAGGAGAAATTCAAGCTGGCTGCAGAAATTTGAATAAGTAGCAAGGAGCCTAATGTTAATCCCCAAGACCATGGGGAAAATGTCTCCAGGCCATGTCAGGGACCTTCATGGCAGCCCCTCCCATTTCAGGCCCAGAGGCCCAATAGGAAAATGCCAAGGTCCCTGTGCTGTGTTCAGCCTAGGGAGTTGGTGCCCTGTGTCCTAAGTGCTGCAGCTGTGGCTGAAAGGGGCCAATGTAGAGCTCAGGCTGTGGCTTCAGAGCGTGGAAGCCTCAAGCCTTGGCAGCTTCCATGTGGTGTGGAGCCTGCAGGTGCACTGAAGTCAAGAATTGAGGTTTGGGAACCTCTGCCTAGATTTCAGAAGATGTATAGAAATGCCTGGATGCCCAGGCAAAAGTTTGCTGCAGGGGTGGGGCCCTCATGGAGGACCTCTGCTAGGGCAGTACAGAAGGGAAATATGGGGTCGGAGCTCCCACACAGCGTCCCTACTGAGGCACTGCCTAGTGGAGCTGTGAGAAGAGGGCCACTGTCCTCCAGACCCCAGAATGGCAGCTCCACCAACAGCTTGCACTGTGTACCTGGAAAAGCCACAGACACTCAACACCAGCCTGTAAAAGCAGCTGGGAGGGAGTCTGTACCCAGCAAAGCCACAGGGGTAGAGCTGCCCTAGACCATGAGAACATACCTTTTGCATCAGTGGTACCTAGATGTGAAACCTGGGGTCAAAGGAGATTATTTTGTAGCTTTAAAATTTGACTGCCCTGCTGGATTTTGGACTTGCATAGGCCCTGTACCCCCTTTTGTTTTGGACAATTTCTCCCATTTAGAATGGCTGTATTTACCTAATACCTGTATCCCCATTGTATATAGGAAGCAACTAGCTTGCTTTTGATTTTACATGTTCACAGGCAAAAGGAACTTGCCTTATCTCAGAAGAGACTTTGGATTATGGACTTTTGGGTTAATGCTGAAATGAGTTAAGATTTTGGGGGACTATAGGGAAGGCATAATTGGTTTTGAAATGTGAGGACATGAGATTTGGAGGCGCCGGGGAAGAATGATATGGTTTGGCTGTGTCCCCATCCAAATCTCAACTTGAATTGTATCTTCCTGGATTCCCACATGTTGTGGGAGGGACCAGGGGGGAGGTAATTGAATCATGGGGGTCAGTTTTTCACTTGCTATTCTCGTGATAGTGAATGAGTCTCATGCAATGTGATGGGTTTATCGGGGGTTTCTGATTTTGCTTTCTCCTCATTTTCTCTTGCCGCCACCATGTAAGAAGTGCCTCCTGCTATGATTCTGAGGCCACCGCAGCCATGTGGAACTGTAAGTCCAATTAAACTTTTTTTTCTTCCTAGTCTTGTGTATGTCTTTATCAGCATGTGAAAATGAACTAATACAGTACATGTTTGGGGAAGGCCTTGAGGGCCAGATTCTGTAAACTTACTAATGATTATTAACCGATATTTCTCTGGCTTTAGGGGAAGCATGTCTGAATCTTGGCATGTCAGTAGGAGATGGAATGCTTTATTGAATTATACTCTCAAAATCTAGATAATTTAATACAGTTTCTTAAGTGTGGCACACCTCACTCCAATTTTGTGAATTAAGACTGTAGTGAGTCATTGTTATTAAGGTGTGTATTTCACCTCACAGAAGTGTTGGGTCATGGAAAAAGAAAGGGATATTGTCATAGTAAAATGGTTTTTGAGCAAGGAAATGGCATGAAGCTCAGGGAATTATATTTGATAAGTGTTTATTGAATAAATGAATGAATAAAAATTATTTTAAGAAAATTTATCTAGCAGCAGTGTGCAGAATTGTCTGGTGGAAAGAAGCTAGATATTAAAAGAATTGATGCAAGAAGGTAATGTGACAATAAGAAGGAAGAATGGGACTATGAGAAATATATGAAGGAAAGCAACAGAACCTGGTAAGAAGAAAAGGGAGAAGTCAAAGATGTTATGAAAAGTCTTGTTATAGGTGAGAGAAAAACACTTTTTCAAGACATCTTTAAGTATTTTTAATTTAAGGTGGGAATTGGAGATATAGCCACAAATTCAAGTTAGAAATTCCTGGCCTTGCCACATGCAAAGAGATAAATTCAGTAGTTAACATGGAAAAGGACTGTATGAAAGGGTGTACTAGATCTGGTTGTTGGTTCACTATTGATACCTCCTTGAAATAGTGCCCACTAAAAATTGTGTTATGGATGTTACTAAGAATAGTCCAGTTATTCAACAATTATTTATTGCTGTGCTCATTCCTATCTCAGGGTCTTTGTATTTTTTATTGGCCTGGCTTGCAATGCTCCTTCCTTAGAGACTTCTGTGGGTCACTCCTTACTTCATTTTGTGCTCAAATGCCATGCTCAGACAGACCTTACTTGACCAACTGTAGTCATTCTCTAATCTTATATTCTGCTTTATTTTTCTCCATTGCACTTGTCTCTGTCTAATAATAGTATATTACATATTTATTTGTTTGCATGTCTTGTTTTCTATCTTCCTTGCTAGAATGGGAATTCTTTGTGATCCTGGGCTTTGCTGTTTTATTTACTGCTGTATTCTAAGTCAGTCTCATACTAAGCATGCAACCTAAGAATCTGGGCATTTCTGACTGGATTGAGGGAGGACATATAATTTGGAATAGAAGGGAAACCAATGTGGGTTAAGCCAATCAGATGTCTGGATAATTTGAACTAAGAGATACAAGAAATGTAGTCAGATAAATTGATTAGAGTTGTAAAGTCATATAGAGTCAGGCTAAGTCCTATCATAAGAACCACATCCACGGAGAAGTAGTGGCAAGGCAGAAGAATCAGCTGGTATCCCAAGGGAGTTTGTAGCAGATGTGAAGTGAGAAACTGAGAGAAGAGCCATTGGGCCCCAGAGCAAGGGAAAAAGAGAGGTGCTACCCAAACACCTTCTGGTAGTACAGCTCAGCTATACTTCATGGATTTATATTTCATGTCATTTTCCTGTAAGATTTCAGCACAAATTCTCTGCTTTTGAGCTTCATGGTGGGAGTTTCTCTTCCTTTGCAACAGAACATCCTTTGGCAGAACAATCCAACAGAACTTCCTATGGCAATGAAAATGTTCTATATTTGTGTTGTCCAATATAGTAGTCACTACCCATATGAGCCCATTTAAAAATTTTTACTTACAATTAAAACAATCTTTTATTTAAAATTTTTTTAAATTAAATTTTTTATTTAAAAAAATTAAAAATTAAATGTTTTATTTAATTTTTAAATTTTTTTATTTTTGTGGGTACATAGTAGGCATATATATTTATGTGGTACATACGATGTTTTAAACACTTGAAATGTGATTCATGTGCTTGAGCAACTGACTCAAATTTTATATAATCTTAATTTAAATTCAAATATCCATATTTGGGTAGAGGCTATAATATTAGACAGCACAGTACAATGGTGATTATTATAAGGGATCAAGGACAAGAAGCATAATCAGTAAAAGACAATGAAAAGGACAGGGGAAAAAAAACAAGGAAAACAATGATGGTGTCACAAAACTCAAGTAGAGGGTGTTCCGCAGCACAGGTAACTACAAAAATGTTAAGGAAGATGAGTGTAGTAAAATCCCTTCAGTAGCAGTGTTTTCTTTTTTTTTTTGGAAGCAAATCTGATTTTAAACAGCAAGGGCTATGTAAAAAAATCAAGAAATAACCCATTCAAAGGCAAACTAGCCATTACAAATAATGGAGAAAAATATTTGTGATATGGGAAGACATTTATGTGTGGATATGTTAGGAAAATCCATAAAGTAGGATGGCCCCAATTTTATAAAACACATATATGTGTAGATCTTTTGGTTGTGTATTTATAGGTGATTTGAATTCTCTGCCATTTTATTAACTCTTAGAATTATCCACAAAGAGCATAGATTTTTTTGTAATCAGAAATAAAGGAATAAATGATGTGCTTAGCGCAATTAAATGGCTGCATCTCTTTATCTTGCCTTATGAGTGAAAGTGACAGCAAATACAGCTACCAAGAATTAATGACTCTACATTTCTAAAGTTAGTAAGACTTTATCTCATTTTTCTCCCAACCCCACTGGACACACACTTTGAGATATCTTACTTTATAATTGTTAACTGCAATTATAGATAGGCTGGCAGTACAGCAGAAGTTGATGAAGCTTCTTCTTAGTAGAAGGCAGAAGAAGATCTTCTCTTTGGTGAATTAACCTACGTTTCCCACAGTCAAAAGACCAGGAATGAGCTAATAGCTGCTTGGAATCCTTTCTTGTCTTGTGAGAGTGGATTCCTAGGATGCTTCAGCCTAAACCTATATTTTGGAGACCACTAGATGGCTCTCTCTGTCTGTGATGAGGTGAAGGCACACTAGATAAATTCGGATCTAGATTTATCATTTATGTTCATGTACACATTGAAGCATTTCTTTAGGTGTATAACACAATGTGTGATAGGACTCAAATTAACTCCTCCTGTATCATCAACGCAGTAATATCTCTCTGTGTGTGGATCCGTGCATATATCTGCTCCTATTATTACATTCACAATATGTAGAAGCAAATTACTTGTTTAAAGGAATCTCTGTTTAAGAATGTCTGGTTGGGACTGAAAAAATAGCACTCCATAACTAAGCCAGATTGTGATTCTGTTAGACAAAGACATGCTGAATGTTTAACTTTATGAAAATAAAAACTTTTTTTTTTTTAATCTGGAGAATATTAACACAACTTGTTTGGCTTCTAGTTGAGGCCTTCTATTCCAAAACACCAACAGATTGCATGCAGGTTGTACTGCCACCAAAGTGGTTGCTACTGCCCCAAATGTTCAGCAAGTTCAGCTAATGGCTACCCCTAGCGGTGGGGAGAGGAGTGACAACCCATTTCTAAGTCATTTCTAAAAATGTTATTGAAAGGTACTAGTTGAGCTATTGTTTGGAACCGTAGAGACTCAGCCACTTGCAGTGTGATGAAAATATAGACTACAAACACAAAGGAAAATCCAGCCTTTTAAATAGAAATAGCATAATGCTCAAGTTTCAAAAGCCATGTCAAGTCTGCATTTTCAGAAAATTAAAAAAAAAATTACTTTTTATTTCTCCTGTTCTTTGATGCCAGTGCCCAGTTAGAGTGATAACAGGGTTTTTCTTAATTGTACTCCACTGTTACTAAAATTTAAGCCATTATCCTTGAAAGAATAAAACACATTAAATGCGACTCAGGGTTAATCTGTGGAAATGCACAGGTAGTAGTGCATGGGCGCTGCTTTTATAATCAGAAAAGCAATATGCATCCAAAAAGTCCCACGAAGTTGTGTGCATCAGTTTTGATATTGTCCGCATCCAATAAAACATGAAGATTTTGCTTCATGAGGTGTACCATTTCTAAAAGCCTTGGCCTATAGCAGTGCTACTTTCCCTTAATCTTTGGTTTAATGTAAGCCATATTGTTACTTTGATACAGATAAAGCCCATATGAAAAAGGGGAGACTGCTGAACCTTCAATCCATATCCAGGTAGACTCTGCCCTTTTTAACAAGAATCCCCAAATATCAGTTGGGTTGTAGTTGCCAGTGGGTGGAATCACCAAGCTTAACCTTTCTCGACATTTTTCTCCAGATGCAAAGTATATAAGCTGAAATGGAACCTGCCTTCCAAGGACAAGGTGGGCCAGATCCCTTTCTATCTTTTTGTCATCTCCTCCCTGTATAAGTCTGTGTGGGCAATTATATCATTTCTTGTTGCTGTAACAAATTACCAAGAACTTAGTGATTTAAAACAACACACACTTATTCTCTTATTACTTGTGACTAGAGGTCATAGTCTGAAATCCGTTTTGCTGGGCTAAAGTCAAGGGTGGCATTCTTTCTGGAGCCTCTAAAGGGAGAACCATTTTCTTGCCTTTGAGTTTCTAGCGACTGCCTGTATTCCTTGACTTATGGCCTCTTCTCCATCTTCAATGTGTGTCACTCCAGTCTCCGCTTCCTTTATCACATTGTCACATCGCCTTGTCCTCTGACCTTGACGTCTTCTGCCTCCTTCTTATAAGAACCCTTGTGATGACATTGAGTATACCTGGATAATCCAAGATATCCTTTCTATTTCAAGATGCTTAACATAACCACATCTTCAAAGTCCTTTTGGCCATACAAAATAACATATTCACAGGTTTTGAGGATTCAGATTTGGAACTCTTTCAGGGACTCAGCCCTACCACACCAAAATAAGCTCACTCCTGTTTCATAAGCTCATATCTGTTGTCCTCCATCTCTTCTGCTACTTCTTTCTTTTGTTTGCTTAGGTGGAAGATCAAGATTGAGAATTATGAAGTGCCACACAAACCTGAAGCCCAAGTCGTATGTCCCAACCCAATCCTTTTCTAAAGACCTATGCACCAGGGCACTGGGCATTAATGCATTTATTAATAAAATGAAACTGTCATTTCTGTTCTATTGTTCCCTGAGTTTAGTTCCTCAGAGCCTCCTATGAAAAGTTATAGCAATAGATAGGAAAGACTTATGAGTTCCTCACTAAAACTGTCTAATAGACCAAAACATGCTTCTTCTTAACCTTTATGTAACTGCTACAATACTCCAACCACCCTGAACCCATATAAAGGAGCAACTAGGTAAAACTGGACTTCAAAGTTCACTTCTTTGCTGACCTACTTTGCACACACTTAAATTGGGGGTACTCTTTGGTGAACTAGAACTCTAAGTGGGATTCAAAACAGCAGATTTCTTCATTTTTCTAAGGGTTAGTTTGCTGGAGCTGGAAGTCTTAAGCCTGAATATTATAGACATGCTGAGAATGCATATAGAAGTTCCCTGGAGAATAAGGGAGAATATTTGAGTTCTTTTCCTGATTAGTTTTTATGAATCTTGCCACATCAACACTTTATGCTAAAAGAACAATTTTCAACATCGTAAGAACACACTGCTCTAGGTACATATGATGCAGTTCTCACCATAAACTTATAAGATAATCACATTTTATGACTTAATAAATTGAAACATGGAGACATCAGGTATGTTTCCCAAGGTAGGATGTCTAAAAAGTTGTACAGCCAAGATTCTAACATAGCTCTGAGCTTCTCAAAAATGTAATCTCTTAACTCCCACCTTATATTTCCTCCATCGTATGTTATAATTATCTCATTTACATTATAACAGTAATAATATTTGTCCTGCTCTCCTCACAAAGTAACTGTGAGGATAAAATGATAAAAGAGATGAGAGAGGGTTTTGATAAATTTAAACATACACTACAATTTATTCTTTCTAAAATATGTATTTTCATACTGAAGTATTGAAAGTCTAGATGAGAAAGTGTAAAGACAACTTATCTTTTTTTCTTATTATTTTTTAATTCAGTAGGTAAAAATGCTTATTTTTAGAAAAATAGAAGCATGAATGAGAAAAATGTAGACTTTCACCCTCTGTAATCACTGTTAAGATTTTTATAAATAAAGTTCTAGACTTCATATTTTACAGGAACAAGGTCACACTTTACACACATTTTTGTAAAATTTTTCTATCTTTCTGTGTCAATAAATATATCCTCATTTTGAATGAGTATATTGTACTCCATTAAAAAATTATGATTCAATTAATTAAATTCCCATTGTTTTGAACATTTATTGTATAATATGCTTTTAATAGTCCAACCTGGAAGTAGATACTTCCCTCTTTTGTCCTCTTTTCTTTTTTCTGGGATATTACCAAAGCTGTGATGGATCCAATCTGTTCTTTGGTTGAAGGCTGACAAATAGACTAAGTTAAGAAGGTGCTATTAGTCTATTTTTCTTCTGGATGGCTTCTCACTTCCTACAATGCATAGCTCTTTCTATTTCTCCATATTTTGTCTATACATAGTCATTTACTTTACAGGGCTGTTAGGAGATTATTTAAACACATTTGCGAAAAAGCCTTAAAAAACATATATGCTACAAAAATATATATGATTAAAATTCTTCCTAAATCTATGCTTCAAATGAATAATGATGAGGTATAATTTATCCTAACTAAAAAAGGAGTCAACCTGCTTAATTCTCTACCACATGTACCCTTGCAGGCTCATCTCCATTACCAAACCAGCCCTGGCCAATCAGACACCAGCCTTTCAATATCAGTGTTTACTCCTCATGACATAATGCCAGCCAGGTCAAGGATCAATCCACTCTTTCAAGGCAGGAGATCAAACACAGTTGATAGTCTCCCTGAAAGTGCATGAATCTTATACAGTTATATAAAACATCTGAGAATTTGGCCGAGGTGTCAGGTTGAGCAAAGGAGAAGGAAAGGGAGAGAGTTGGCTTACTCTTAGCTCATCTGTTCCCCAATGCTCTTTTCTCCTGTGATCTCATAGCGAAAATATCAGCAAAAGACAACTGAGAGGTTAAAGATTTCAATTAGTTTGTCATTCATACATTCACTCAAAAAGTAATATGGCAGATGCTAAGAGATGTTCTTTCTTCTTGCCTAGTTTTATGGATTTGGCATCATATTTCTGGTGCTACATAGATCCTCTACTCTTGTGTATATGTGGCAGTAGACAGAGCTAGTTGAAAAAAAGACAATGAGATTTCTCACCTCTACATTTACTGTTGCCACTAAAATGAGCAATACTTTCCTAAGAGAATATACGGTCGTCTAGGGCAATGGGACTCAAAGTAGCTGGTTTGTAAATTATTATACATCCACGATGAGATAAGGAGCTTGGGTCAGTATGAATCCACAAACTGCTTTCCTTATCAAGAAAGCTTGCTATGAAAAAATTTGGATGTTTGCTTTGTGGTGTAGTTGGCAGAATAGGAGTGGAGTGGGGTAGACTCTGTATGGTCATAGTTTCCTGAATGATAGTTTGCCTATAGAAAAAACTTGTGAACAATATGGAGGACCAACAATTCTCAAATATCTTGGGCATCTTAATGATATTTCTATGGCAGGACCTAAGACTCTAGAAGTTGTGTTAGATGTGCCATAGGTTAAAAGTTGCTGTTAATACAGAAACAGTACTGTGACATGCCTTCTTTTTCCAGGCAAGAGTGCAACCTACTTAGGAACCTGATTTTTTTTGTTGTTTGTTTCTAAATCCACTTTGTTTTTAAGAGAAACAAAATGAGGGAAAGGGTAAAGAGGAAGGTGTGAGGGTGAATGGAAGCATTTTACATGTGAATCATATCTCATTTTGATTAGTTATTGCTAATAGAAAATTAGTTGAACTTTAACACTTAAGTGATTCTTATCAGATAATGACCAACATCTCTCCACTAGTTATTTGGCTAACACTATAAATTTTCCAAGTACTTTTACTTTTTCATTGGGTTCATAAAATATCTTTGTCAGATTGGTGAAGTACCTTCTTTTGGTTGATAAGTGTAGATTCTCATTGATAAGTGTAGATTCTCATTGATAAGTGTAGATTCTCAGAGATAGTCACATGCCCAAAATTACATGGCTAGTAAGAGACGGATTGGGAACATCTGCAATGAAAGAGGCAGATTGGGAACATTTTGGCCACTATTTCATATGCTTTTCATTACATTGTGCTCTTTTAACTAATGTGGTTGGAATTTGACTGGGGGGTTATTTATAAAATAAAATCTAATGGTACAAAATCCATAGTGCCTTCTGCAGCACCAGAGGATAAAACACGAGGAATTAGAAATTGGCATCAGTCTTCAGACAGCTCAGCTGATTCGATCATAATTTAACTCTAAGATATAATGGTCAGGAAAAATCAAGAGCAAATGTATTTTTCATGGATTAAGTGATACTCTTCAGGCAAGCACACAGAAAAGTGGGAGAGACAAACTAATTGCTCAGGAAATAGCATCTGCTCTACTTACCTAGAAAAACTAATACATATTGTAAGTAAATTACTAAATTAAAAAATACTTCCAAGTTAATGCCAGGTCTCTATTCTTCAAGAGGAACCTGTAAAAGATCACTGCTTTAAAAAGTTTTGCATCATTTGACATTTAATTTGAAATTGTTTATCTTAAAGTCAGCAACAATTAGATGCGACTGTCAGCTATTCATCATGAATTGCAGAATACATTTCTCCCACAGGAGAAAGAGCGGTGCTTTGCATAGAGCAAGTCAAAGAAAACCAACGCAGTTGGGAGCAGATGTTTTAAAAATAAATAGCCCTTACTGGTCCCCTCATGAGGTACCCCTGTGCCATGCAAAAATAATGCTATATTAGCCAAATTCTAATAAATAGGCTTCAGTGCTTAGTCCTGTACTGTCAGAGAAAATGGACAATCTAAAACACTTATATTTCCATGAAAGAAGCATATATTAATTTGTTAGTACATATCACTCATGAAGCAGGCAAAGTTGTGGTTGGTGTATTCAACAAGAATGTTAAAAATAGTAGTGTGATCACTTTGATTTTTTTAATAAAAAAAAATTTAAGAGTCGAGGTCTTACTGTGTTGCCCAGGGTGGCATGGAACTCCTGGGCTCAAGCAGTCCTCCTGCCTCAGCCTCCCAGGTAGCTGAGACTACACGTAGGCACCATCATGCCTGGCTGAGCAGTCACTTTTGAATTGCATGGATTTGGATCTAAGCCAATCATATTACATCATTAACTCTGCCTAATAGAACCAATATGAAGTTAACATGAGATGTATATTATTTTTTAAAATGTGTACTTGTCACTACTTCAGCAGGTAAACTTTAAGGAGCTAACTTTGAAGAAACTACACAAACCCTGTAGAAGAAAAAGTCATATGGAAAGGAAAGAGGAAGAAAGTATAACTGCAGGAACTTAATTAAGTGTAAATGGAATTAGGTTCATATTCAGCATCATTATTTGAAGGTTATAAGCATAGAATTTAGAACAAAGAAGTAATCATTTTAATAAAACAGGTTAGCCTCAAGTGGGGTTTGAGTGTTGTAGTGAAGTCAGAATTCTTTTGATGGAAAACTGCTTTGACTCCATCCTATGTTTAATGTTATATTAAGCTTTTATTATGCAGTTATAATATGCATATGTTTTCCAAAAGTAGTTAATTAACTTACTTTTAATGAATTTCCCTACCTGAAAGAAGTTGATCCCCTAGAAAGTGATGATCTTATGTGATGATCTTATTTTGAATACATAGTATGTTGAAATAAAACTATTATGCTTTTCTCAGGGATTTGTTCACCTCAGTGGTAGCTCTTTCTATTTAAGAGTTGTGACACTGCCGGGTGCGGTGGCTCAAGCCTGTAATCCCAGCACTTTGGGAGGCCGAGACGGGCGCATCACGAGGTCAGGAGATCGAGACCATCCTGGCTAATGTGGTGAAACCCCATCTCTACTAAAAAAAAAAAAAAAAAAAATACAAAAAACTAGCCGGGCGAGGTGGCGGGCGCCTGTAGTCCCAGCTGCTCGGGAGGCTGAGGCAGGAGAATGGCGTAAACCCGGGAGGCGGAGCTTGCAGTGAGCTGAGATCCGGCCACTGCACTCCAGCCTGGGCGGCAGAGGGAGACTCATTCTCAAAAAAAAAAAAAAAAAAAAAAAGAGTTGTGGCAGGATGTTAATAAAACTATTGCTCATTATTTAAAACCTTCAGATGAATGTAATCAGCAGCCCAAAAGACAGTGAGCAAAAACAGCTATTGCTGCTCTTGCTCTGAAAGCAATTTTGATTTAAGTAAGGGACACAATTTTATTTTACTTGGTTGTGTGAAAAAGTCCACTTTCTTCTAGAATCGTTTATTCAGGCAGTGGCACACAACCAACAAATTAGGTCACTGGGCAGTAGACTCCAAGGATGGTGGCTAGATTAAGTCAATTTTGTTTAATGTGTAAAATGAGTTTGACATCCTTTTATATATAGAAAGTTTTTAAAAATCACATCACTGCATTAGAGGAAGGTCCACTTTTCCAGAGAAGCAAGGGAAAGATCAGTTATTATTTTCACTGAAAGCAGATTACGGTCATCTTAAAATTACATATTACAGTGACTTGACATTTACCAGAACATTTTTAATACAGAATATTATAGAATGACATTTAAATGATACAGGAAAAGTAAGACAAGTTAGATATGTTTGAATTTAAAATACAAAGGGAGATGAAAGAAAATGTAGTCAGTTGAACAAACTAGATCTGAGTTAATATAATAATCTCTCCCTTTCAGATGTGTGCCATGAAAGTAACAGTGACAACAGTGATTTAAAATATGTTTCTGAGTTGAAATACAGAAGCAAATGTGCTTGACAGAGTATTTATTTTATTGTCGGCTTGTCCCTGGAGGACTTTATTACCCCCTCAACCCCTGGTCTTAGAGCTTTGAAGTTTACAGATTCTGGATTTTGCTTCATGGTTTTCCTGGTCTCCTTGTTGTAATGTGCTGTAGACTGCATACATTCATTCTAGAACACAACTTCCCTTCTAACTAAGGAACATGAATTCTGGTGAAAAATTCTTGCTACTTAAGACTCTTGCCAAACAATCTACAAATGAAAAGGAGTCTGGAGACTGTGACCACTACTGGCAACTTATGAAATAGTAGGTAATAAAGAAGCAATGATGAGAAGCAAGTGATGCTGACTCCTCATTTTGTTAGATCTGATTCTACATATATATTAATAATGATGCACCCTATGGATGCAATTTCATGTTTATAACACTTTGGTCATTGGCAGCATTGGGCACCCGTGTTCTCCATGCCTTCCCATCTGCTGTCTACACCATTCAGATTCAGGTGACAGAAATATTTTATGTAAAAGTTAATTAACCTACACTCTACAGATCAAATCTCTGTAGTTCAGCCAGGAATCTTCTGGGCAACTGCTGAAAATGGCTTGCACTCACCCTTCCTAAGATTAAAAATGTAAGATTTATTTTTTTCCAGAAAAAGAAATCTTTAGTACTCCCTTGACAATTTATGCTTAGATTCTATCAAACTTTTCATTGTATATTGCCCTTACTCATTTTAGTTTTTATCTCGGCACACATATCAAAAGTGGAAGAAGATTGGAAATACATATTTTTCCAGCTGCAAGAGTTGAGTGAAAATGATGTAAAGTCAGAAATCCTCCGTAGTGTGGACTTTTTTACTAGTACATTGACCAACGTTGATCAAGTCCCCGGACTTTTCTCAGTTTCTCAGTCTTTGAAATGGGCGCATGCCAGTTACCTATTTGCTTCATAAATACTTTGTGCAAGCCTTAACACAGCTTGAGATTATGATAAAAGTAACATATAAAAGGCAGAAAACTCATTACTAAAAGGACTCTGTCTTGTCCTTAAATATTCATCTCCTCATTATTACTTGTCAACGTTAAGTTCACAAATAGCTCTTTCATTGAAAATATATTTAGCTTTTTTAATCAATAAGAAACTAAATCATTTAATTCCTTTTTAAAAATTCTCAGATGATGGGGACAGGAATGGGCTGAACACAGCAACTGAATACCAGCCTCTGAGTCCACATTACATAGAAGGAAAGTAGGGACAAAGAAACAATCCCCAAATAAATCTCCCCATCCATCTTTACACTTTTATATATTTCTAATGCTTTCCAATATCCATGACTAATTGACCACTCTTCTTTACCTATAGCTTCTGTACTAGGTGCAGATTTTTCTATTTACCCGAAGGAATTCTGAGCGATGTGCTTTCTTCCTTACACTCTTGCCTAAGGCTCAGGCACACCTTCCGAAGAAGTCAGAGAGAGCAGATGCTGCTTTTCCGCCACATGCTGTCAGAGTTCCTCTTGGGAGTGTGACACCTAGCAGGGAGTCAGGGATACCCCACCCCCATACTCTGCTCTTGTGGGTCTTCAGAACCTTGACCGCTCTCCACAGTCCTGAACCTCGACTTCTACTTCCCGTTGGGCATCTACTAGATTTCTCCCGGCCGGTCAAAACATGATTTTCTCTCATATTCTCCCCACTTCTTTCCTTCCAGCCGCGACATCACTGCGCGTTTTATTTCCATCCGCGCTTAAAATGTTTTATTCTACTTCTACTAAGGTCCTTCTACCTATCGACTACGAACATGGCCCAATCGTTAAACAATATCAAAGTTATAAAGCAACAACTCCCCTCAGACTTCACCCAGCCGTTTTCTCTCCCCTCATGCAATGGCCCCGGCCCCCAGCAGCGCCCATCTCCACTCACGCACCAGACTCCTCTCACCTGACTCTCCCGCGGAAACTCGTGGCGGACGATGCTGATTACTGGAATGTGCAGGACTAAGCTGACCAAGTCGAGCTCCATCATCTCGCCCTGGCTCTGGGGGAAGGCGAGCAGCGCCGACACTCCTTGCACCACCACGGTATGGCACACACTTTGCAGGAAGGAGAAAGGGTCACTGCTCCACGGCGAGCTAGGGGAGGAGAAGGGCAAAAGCGGCAGATCGCCCAGGCCTGCCTCAATGGCCATCACTACTTCCAAAGACAGATTGTAGGGCAGCAGCCCTTCCACGCGGTTCAGGTTGTCCACGGCGAATAGGAGGGCGTCCCGTGGCCACAGGGTCTCCGCCCTGGCGCCCTTGCTGGGCTTAGGGGAGCCTGGCGGCCCCCGGCCATGCAGGGTGGTCCCCAACCAGCGTGCGCCCGGAGAGGGCGCCGGGGACCGCCTGGTCCCTGGCTCCGGCTCATCCCTCTGGGCTCCTGCCCGGCTGCCGTCCGGAGCGCGGCTGGCCGCGCGGGGGGCCGTGGTCCAGGGCTGCAAGTGCACCGCGCCCACCCTCACCGCGTGCCCGATGCGCTTGAGGATCTGGCAGGGCTGCGGGTGCGAGGAGGAGCCGGGCACCCCAGCCAGCACCAGTGCGCAGGGCGGCGGCAACAGCAGACAGACCCTGCTCAGCAGCCACCACAAACTCAGTCTCCTCATTACTGTGACCCGCAGGGAGAAAGCGCGCCCCCTCCTGCGCCCGTCTCTCCCCTCTGCAGCCGCTGCCTGAGGTCTCCGCCTCCAGGTCCCGCGCGCAGCTTCACTCCACTCGGTGAAGCAGTCCCAGGAGCTGGAGCGGTCTCTAGGCCATCCAAGTTGGAGCCTAGCACACCCCCGGCAGTCTCAGATTCCGCTCCCAGGTCCCTCCGCCTGGCATCCTCTGCCCGCCCGGTCACTGCGCGCAGCAGGCAGGCGGGCGGGCCGGTGCCTGTCACCCGCGGTTGGAGCGCCGGTTCCCTGCCCTCCCCATCTACAGGGCGCCTCGGGCACTGCGTCCGGTCCCGCGAGGCGGCCGGGCTGAGAAGCAGCCGGAGTTCCTCAGGGGCAGCGATGACAGAGGAGCAACGAGCTCTCACTTGGATTCTTTTCCTTTTCTGCCTGGGCGAGACCCACTTATTTCCTGAGGTCGCGTTGGAGGGCCGTTCACGCCCGGGGTGTGGAAAAGAAGCCAAATCCACCTTGTTCCACTGTCGGCCACCCTCCTGCAGGCTCCCCCAGCGCTGACTTCATTTTCTCTCTTCTCTCGCTACTTCCTCTCTGCCTCTCTTCGGTTATTTTTCCACGGAGTCGCCACCACCGCTGGCTTCCTAGGAGGAGCAACGCGACTGGCCAGCAAAGGGTGGCTCTGCTCTGAGCGCCAAAGTTCTCCCCGCCTCAGCCGGCGCCTCCCTGTTGCTGAGCACTGGCGCCTGCCTGTCGCTTGGCTGCGCTAAACGCCCACTGTTGGTGAGATTCCCGAGTGGCACATCCCGCGCCCCTGGAAAGTCCTCTCCCCTCAAAGGCTGGGAGTCGTAGTTGGCAAAATTCCCTAAGACCTAAGAAGGAAAAAAGGACTCTGAGCCGGTGAGAATTCTGAATTCGGGGTCGCACCTGAGGGATCTGAAATTCGGTGGTTCACTGAAATAGGTTCAAAAAGGCTGTGATTTAACGAGCTTCTGGATGTGTCGCTTTTAAGGTTTTTCTAGCTAAGGGTATTAAAGTAAGAATTATTTACACATTTTTATCTCCTCAGCTTCTTTCTCTCTGGCATGTGCGCCTTTGCATTTTTTTTTTTTTTTAAAGAATCCCTATGTTTTTAGGTTCTCAGAATTAAAACAAAGTGAATTCAAAGCAATTCTTTTAGTTCAATAAATTACAGAGTTTCAAAGTACTTTGAGTTTCAAATGCAGTCAACAGCAGTTCCCAGTTTAGATCAAGAGTCCCCAGATCACTGTTTCTACTAAGTTATTTCATTTGTATGGTAATACAGTGAAGTCAATGTGTTGTGATCTAATCTTTTTCTCCATGATTTGAATAATCTGAAACTAGAAGGTAAGGAAAGAGTTAAGGGCAGGCCTGTGGTTTGCACATATACAGTAGATTAATTTTATTTTATTCCACAGTATCCTTTAGTAGGAGGGAGAGATCCATGGGGTGGAGCAAGTGTTGGGGATCAGCATTTCTAAGTCTAATACCACTTCAGGAGAACCATGACCTTGGCAATTTATTTCACCCGACCTTGCCCTGCTGTTTGGATCTGCTAAATTGTTATGCAAATACAGCTGGCTTTTAGCTCTGGAGAGTTGATTTGATTCATGAGCTAAAGTTTCCATCATGCTTTAAATCCTGGGATGAAGAGACTCAAGTTAAGTGAAAATCCCAAGAAGGTTGCAAAGTGAATGCTGTTTTCCCCAGCCCAGATCTTTTAAGATATCTCAGAACAAATTTACCAGACATTCAACATCGTTTTTGCAAGACTGGATTGCTAGAGAAGAAAAGTCTCCCGTGAGACAAAAGTGAAAATCATAGTAGGGGGCTGAATGAGGAGGGAAAGAAATACTCCTGATGCCTGAGAGAACATCCCATGAATGGAGATAAGCTGCCTCTAGTGTGCTGGAAATTACCCCTTGTTCCAGAGGATTCCATTGATTGAGATCTGAATAAGAAAAGTGTAGAAGCGTGGGGTCCTTACATTGCAGGAAGATTGGGTATCTACTAATTGTATAGTAAGGAGGTATGTTTGTCTGTACTCGAGTGTGTGTTTTGAAGTGTATAACGTATAACATTATAGGTCATGACCATGCTTCAGAGTGGTACTCTTAGTCATTGGCATTACACTTATGTTCAGATCAGATTCCCGAGAAAACACATGATGATGGAGAATAGTTTGATCTGATCATTAATAACATCTTAGAATCACTGTATATGCATTAGGTTTTTCACAAGTTCATGACTGCCTCAAGGGAATAACTGAACTGCTCTTACACAGAAGACCTTCCCAAGTTTCTGAGGATAATACTGCACCAGGTTGTGATAAAACTCTAGTTAAACCTGGTGAATACTGAGTGAACAATGAAGAATGGCTCTCCCTTCTTGCGCTTCCTTTTGTTTCTTTCAGGGCTTTTCAATTATAATTGACTGGTGTCCTTCCTGTTTTCCTTTTGCTGCTTGGTTTTCTTTGTTCGAATCATGGTGGTCTGAGCGTATCTAACAAAGTTGTTCTCTCTCCTTTCCCCAAATCTTCTTTTCCCTTTTCCCTTTCTCCTTCTTGTCCACCTTTTTCATGTGTCAAGGGTCATCATTTTCAAAATTCGTTTAAATTCAACAACCAGTTTTTAAGCTCCTAGTATGTGTCAAGCATTGTTGTCAGACCATCCTGGAAACAGATGAATAAACCATAGAAAAGTGGAGTTTTCCCCTTTCCACAGGATCGTATAGTCAATAAGTGAACAAAATGCTAACATAGAGCTTATATTCTAGTGTGAAAGAGACAATAAAATATACAAATAAATAAATAAATAAATGTAGGGTATGTTAATTGGTGCTAAGTAGAAAAAGAAAGCAGTGTAGAGGATGTATTAGGAGGAGGATGGGTTGTTATTTTAGATGGGAAAGACAAGGAAGACCTCTCTGAGAAGACAGCTTTTGAATAAAGATATAAAGGGAGGTAAGGGAGTGATTCATGTGAATACTCTAGGCAAGAATTTCCAAGCAGGGTAAACTACATGCCAAGGCCCCGAGTGTTTCTGGAAGGTTTAAAGATTAAAGAGGGGTCTGGAGTGACTGGAGCAAAATGATCCAGGGTGAAGGTTGTGGCAGGTCAGGTCAGAGAGGCAATGAAGAGGTGGCAGACAATGTAAGCCAATGAAGAGCTCTGACTTCTACTCTGAATGAGATGAGAAGGCATGAGGGCAGGGACATTGGGCAGAAGAGTGATAGAACTAATACTTTAACGGGATCACTACAGTTGTTTTGTTACTAATAGACGAAAGGTGGTTAAGAGTGGAAGCCAGAGGAGGAGAAAAGGAGATGAGGCTATTGCAATAAGCCACGTGAAAATTAACATTACTGTCAAATCGTAAAAATCAACCTCAGTAGGTTTATGGGGTCATCCCCATTCTAAAGAAGAGGACATTTAATTTGAGAAAAGTTGAGTTATTTGCACAAAATCGTTATATAGTGAGTGGCATTGTGGCTTCAATATTTCAAGTTCGTCCCAGCTGTGTGGTTGATAGCAAAAATCAGTTGAATTTCATAATTGGCTCAATCACAGATTAAGCTTTTTAAAAATTATTATCTGATTCAAAATGAGAGTTACTGATCTAAGAACCCATGTTGGAGAGTCAAACAAGCCAGAACAAATCCAAATGTAACATGTGCTTTTGTTCACATCTGTGTTTTCTGGTGCCAGTAACGGATGGACTAAAAGCTGAGATATATTGCTGTGGTGGTAGCTAAGGAAAGGCTACAGTAAAGGATGCTGTGGGAATTAGGAGTTAGATTCTTTTCTCAGTATTATTTCTCCTATGGATATGACATTTAACCTCTCACAGCTGAAGCTTCCTCCTCTGTACTGCAGTTGTGGTGACATATCTTGGCAGTTGTCTATATAGATGCAACAGTATACAGCCTCCTGTGAACCTTTTCAAGTTCCATGGGAATGGGAGGCTTCTGGTGAGTCTGGAAAACTATCTTGTGTTTTTTCCTATACCTTGACTTATTACAAGTTGTATTCACATCTATCTTTGTTTTGGTAAATGGCCATAATATTAAATGGCATGTCCCTAATTCTGGGTCAGCCTTTTCTTTTCAATAGTAATTATGTAGATTTTTATCAATATTCAGATGAAAAATGCGTTCTCCCCTAGCTAGTGCATACCCATAGTCTCAAATTGTGCTGTCTTCCACATTGGCTCCTTTGTTTCTATTGCCAAGGACCTTGTTGTCATATGAATCTTCCTGGATAAAAGCAAAAAGCAAACAAACAAAAATATGTGGAACTCTTAGAGAATCTATGGTAGCAGAATTTTAGGAGAGAATGAATCTAGAAAAAAAATAGGTCAGTTTAGAGGAGCAGACCCTGAGGGCTCATCTCTCCAAAGCCTAACTATTTTTTCTCATTCCCCCAATTAAAAACAAGCCTATATTCACTCAATACTTTGTAATACTGTTCTACATTCTACTAATTAGGCATTAATTTTGGCAACAATCATTCTCTTTTAAAAATGCAATTAACTCTCATGATTTGAGGACTGTCAGTCAATCACAGATTAGTATAAATTATTTTATCCTGATTGGTATAAAATTAATATCCTGTTGGGATTTTGGGGGGCAAAGAAGGGAAATAAGTTTATTTTGCATTATAAAGGATTTTGGGAACATAAGAGATCTTAAGGAAGAATTTCAGAAGATGTGCAACAAATATTCATTACTCTAGAGCTTTTATCTTGAGTAACTTCTATATGCCAGGCACATTGTATACAGGATTCAGGTAGAACGTTCCTCAATAATTTTTAGGCAGACTGAGAAACTGCAAACAGGAGAAAAGGGACCTTAGAAACTAAGAAAATGGGGTGACAAAGAGGAAGCAAAAATCTAGTCTATCTTGTCCAATTCAAAATATTGCCTAGCTTTGACCTTATGCTGGAAAACACAAAAGATACTGTCTTTTCTTTTGTGTCACATAATCCCCTACACCCAAGAAACCAAATTCAAGCCAGGGCTATTACCTGTCTGTAAATTAGGAATTGCCAATAGTTGCTGTTTACCTTTCAGCTATGAAAAAGCACATTATGGTATCCTTAATCAGGGGAGTCAGTCATCAGCTGTGACAAGTGCTTGGCCTTTTCAACATCCGCCAGGATTATTAGCTGAGTGTTTGGATTTCCTGATTTCTTTTCTAAACCTCACACTAAAGAGAACTCAGATAGGGATTGGAGAAGCTAATATGGCAGTCTCTCTCAATCACTCTCTTTTTGTGTGTGTGATAATCATTTCAATTTAGTGTTTATCCAAATGAGCTATGGAATAAAACTTGGCCCATCACAGACTGGGACATTTTTAAGGACTTTTTTGTGCTTAATTTGCAGAACTAGTTTTATAACTGCAGCCAAAAGAATTTGGAAATTTTCTAAAAGCTTATTTGCCTTCATGGATCTTATGCCTTGCATCTGTAAAAACATTTAGTCTACAGAAACATAGCTTTTATTCCTTTAGAAAGAGACTTTAAGAAAGACTTTTAGATGATGCTCAAGAATTATGCAGTCTTCATTATTCTAGAGCTTTTATCTTGAGTGACATCTGCATGCCAGGTTAGTTGGCATGCGTGATTTCTTAATTTCATGACTAGACAGCTGTCCTTATTTTATAGATGATGAAACTGAGGGTTGGTGAGGTCGAGTCATTTACTGAGAAATGGGATGCAAACCCAGATTTGATACTCTTTCTTCAAAGTTCATGCTTTTTCCGTCTGTACTTCAAGCATGAATGGAACCATTATGACTGGTCTTGACTGACTGTAGAACCATTATCTGACTAGTGTATAGGGATAAACATAATTACAAAGTTATTTGATTATTTATGACTTATCAGAGGATACAAATGAAAACTCACAGTTATAATATTTAAGATGATCTCAGAAAATGTTTTCCTTACTGTTTAATAGTACAAAGAGTCATGAATCATTATTGTTTTCTATTTTCTTATTGGGCCACAAAACATATAGCCAGATGTCATTTGTTCATTTTGTCTGTGATGACTCCTACCTTGGCTGCAGTTTAATGTCATTGACAATATGATCTCATAATTTATTACTTTCCTTAGGGTCTCTGTGCAGCAACCACATACTCAGGATATGAAGAAATATTTTAATATGTGAAAATCTGCA
The DNA here is from genome assembly GCF_002776525.5 of Piliocolobus tephrosceles. NCBI lineage: Eukaryota > Metazoa > Chordata > Mammalia > Primates > Cercopithecidae > Piliocolobus > Piliocolobus tephrosceles. The sequence continues at coordinate 37,307,924 of NC_045447.1, read as the reverse complement.
TGATTTGTGATAGTGCTTCTGGAATGTTCTCATTGGAAAAAGTTCAATTCTAGAGGAGCCCTTACTCTCTATAAGGTAGACTGAAGCCTCTTATTTACATACTCTAATTGACAGACTTTAATCTGTATCAAAGGATTGAAGAGTTTGCATGGTATAAGCTAGTTTGCTCAAAAATGAGCTTGGACATACTTTGTATCATGATGTGTGAGCTTTTGCTAAACAGAGTTGCTATTTCTAGGTGCTGGAGAAAAATCTCATGGGTATGCTGTATCTTCTGGGAGCTAAGCCACTCTGAAATGAGGGCTAGTCATCTAGTTATTTTTGTTGAAGGAGAAATGACCTCTTTCTGAATTTGAAATCCCTTCAAAAAACCTTGTACCTTTTTCATTTGGGGTGCTATCATTGGGTTAAAAAATCCATAACCCCAACAGTACTATCATTGCAGCTTACACAATGGTGAGCAGATTGAATAAGACTGAAACAACACCAGCAGTGATTAGCTTATGACCACATGGAACTCAACCAAGAACTCAATGGGAAAATGTTTTCATCCATTAAAAAAATACTGGTGTAATGAGACAGATTTGGAAGAGGCAGGATGTAAGTAATAATAATTACTGTCTGCTGAGATGGGCTGACACCTCTCTTTTGAAGAGTTTTATACATTTTTGCAGATTTCTTTCTTATTCTCTCTCAGGTGGGAAGAGGGTAGACATATTAATCTATTTATATAGGTTTGAATCAATTATAAACAGATGGTACCTGAGACAGAGTCAGTAAATGGATAGCCCAAGTTTCCACAGATGGAGAACTTAAATTTCATTTATTTTATAGTAGTCAAAATTGGGAGGCAACCTTTACTATTGCTGCTGCTGCTACTACTACTGCTACTATTACTACTACACTAGAGAAGTGGGTACATGTAGGCTGATGTTTCTTCTTTGATCTGCTCTCAGGCAAGATCCTAGTCTGGTTCTGACATTTAGTGTTGTTAAGCTGATGGCTGTGCTTTTCTGGTAATGAAAACACTGACTGTCCATTTGTTTATAATGGCCATATCTGCTTGAATCTTGGTTCATGCTTTCTAACTGGGATATTTGCAATTTCCTCCCGCCTTGGCATTTTTTTATTTATTTTTTCCTGAAGTTCTTCATCTGGTTGGTGACACAGTCATGTTTCTGCGGAGTTTCAAAAATGGTCTTTAGCAAAAGCAATCTTCTTTTTCTATTGTACCAGCAATTCAATCTTTCTCTTTAAGTCTCCCTACTAGCTCCCTGCTGCTTTCTAAATCAAGCTGTGATTTTCTGGGTTTATCAGCCTCTCTATCATGGGCTTTAAATTTGCTATTAAAGATTTTTTTAAAAAACTGATGCCAAAAGTCACCTTCACTCCAAAAGTGGGGACCAGAAATAAGTGTAAAGCAACATCTACAGTTGGTGGTACAGGCACAGATAGGTGTATGGGATAGGTAGGGGAAGTTGTCTATAGCGTTTTTTCTTTTACATACAGTTTTTAAGTGGCTAGCAATGTCTATAGGCTCTGTAGATATCATTTTATACTGATCACACTAATGCTAACAAGTTTTTTTTTTTTTTTTTTTATAACCAGAGAATATGGTTTTAAGGAATAAAACTAGCAAATATGACCTGGGACCATATTTTTCATAAGAGCAGAAATTATGATGATAATGGTAAGATTACGTGGAATCCTACGAGTATATTAGGAAAGGCATTAGCAATGTTTTCACTTTAAGATAATGAAAAATATGCCATATGTATAATAAAAGGTAATTTAGCAAAATGTATATGTTGAATTATTAGCCTCACATCTTCATTCCTCTGTGGTAGTAGTATAATCTTACGCTAGATGGGGTGTATGTCCCCTGTTTTTGAGTTGAAGATTGGTCAATGACTATTACTTTGACCAATAAAGACTTTAGTGGACATGAGGCAAACAAAGACTCAAAACGTACTTGCACAGCTGAGCTGCTAGTCCAAGAACCCTGAGAGACATGTAAATAGACCTGTACCCAACTGCAACTTCAAGCCAAGTCAAACTGATCTCAATGGACAATGGGCTGGTAAGCAAGAAATAAATGCTGTTTTATGTCCCCAATATTTTGTGGTTCTCTATTATGCAGCAAAGTGGCTGATCTACGTGTATAAATCCATGGGGGAAAAACTTTAATTAGATGCATTCTGTTCACTTTTAGGAAAAATAGTCCAAAGATAAATCAGAGATTTGCGGGTTAAGAAAAAATCCTCAGATTTTTCTATGACATATTCTAGATGGCCCATACACAGTCTAAGCACTTATATTTACATCTATAACCTCATACCGTGCAGATTCATTATCTTTGTATGACCCAACACAATGAAGATCTTGAACCTTCAAGAAATGAACATACTCAGCATGTAGTATTTATTAAGAATAATTCCGTATATTTGTATAGTGCCTAGAGGAAGTGGTATTTAGCTTAGAATAAACACATCCAGTTGCAAGATAATCTCAAAATAAAAATTCTTTATTTGTATCTTTCAAATAGCACAAAGAAAAATACATGTATCACAGTAATTTAAAAATATTTTTCTTCTTTCTCTCATGCATTTTCTTTACTCATTACAACTGCTTTTACATTTTTTTTTCATTCTAAACTTTCCTTATAATCCAAACCTTTCCCTGTTTAAAGATTTCCCCAGCCGTAGCCTGTGGCCTCCCAGTCTTTCTCTGTCTCTAGCTTTCTTCCTGATTCTGCATAACAAACCTCAGGAGAATGTATTGAATTCAATTGACAGGAGACTGAGGACTTCAAGCCAGAATCTTCTTTAGTATCCTGGGTTAGGATGAAGGCTGAGAACACGCATAATTTAATAACAGTTGACACATCACTTGTGGAGACTAAATCGGCTCTGTGTTAGGAAGATGATAGATGTTTGGTATAGAACTCAGAAATGAATAAAAAGGTCCCTGCATGGAAGCCTCACTAGAGCTGGAAAATTTTATCATTCCAACAGGAATAAAGGAATAAGGCTTGAAATAAAAGAAACATTCTTAATTGCAATTGCGTTCTTTGTATGGATGTCAAACATAAAAGAATCAACAAAAAAAAAATGGTGGATAGTGGAAATTTACAGCATAGGCCAGAAATCATAAATTGGAATAATAGGATAAAATAGAGCCAAAATATACCATTAATAAAATTATGCATACATAAATATATATTTTCTATTTGTCATAGTAAATATAGTGGTTTCCAAATTATATAGTCCCCAAGTGGATGGCCTTTTTGGTTGCAACTATGCCACTTTACTTCTCTGTAACTAAAATTTAATTTACCTTTCAAATGTCCATTTCTACTGATGGTGGAAAACTTAAATAGATAAATGTAAAGACATTTAGTCTGTTTGGATTAAACAAATTCTTTCACTCTCATTTTCTTTCATCTATTCTGCAGTAGTATGGAAGTGGGTTTATGAATTGTCCTTGTGTGGAAGGAAGGGAGTTGACTTTGTTGAGGTTTCTTTTTCTGCTATGGTGACTCCTGATGTGGGTCTGTACCTTCTGTTGAAACCTTAAGGACTACATCCTCCCTATTCCAACTCCTGACTTCTCTGGGCCATTGGCTCTTTCAGCCACTTTTGCATCTCTCTTAGGGAGTGATGAGAATTTTCTCAGACTCATCCATTCAACACTGGGTAGTGTGAAATTTGAGGAGGTTGACCTTGGGCCTCTATCTAGGTGCTTCCTTGGGCCACTGCTCTAATGCTTAGGGGACTTGTGGATTTGAGGCTTCTCTACAAGGCTTTCAATCTTGTAAGCTGTGCTCTAAGTTGCTGGAGAATAGTTCTTTCTGATGTGGGATTCTCTCAGCCTAATTGAGTATTTATGTAGTCCATCTGTTTCCCCCTTGAAAATTTCAACCCTATATTAGTTTTCTATTAATGGTAATAAAAAATTACTATAAATTTAGCAGCTTAAATTAACACACATATATTTCCTTATAGCTTCCATGGGTCAGGAGTCCAGGTACAGTTTACTTGGGTACTCTTCTCTGGGTCTTACCAATCAATCAGTTGGCTAGGATGTATTCTCACCTGGAGGCTCAACTGGGGAAGAATCTACTTTTAAGTTCATTCAGGTTGTTGGCAGGATGAAGTTCCTTGGTACTGTAAAAATGAGAGCCTCGGATTTTTGTTGACTGTTGGTTGCTGGCTGTCCTTAGGTCCTAGAGCAGTAGTTTCTAGAAGCCACCTGGAGTTCCTTTCCATGAGGACTTCTCCAATATGGCCACTTATTTCATTAATCCCTCAAGGATAGTCTCTGTTAAGACACAGTCCTTATGTAATACATAATATAACCTAATCACAGGAGAGACATCTCACGACCTTTGCTGTAAAATGTTACCTAATCACAGGAGTGACATCCTGTTAACTTGCTGTATTCTATTGACTAGAACCAAGTCAGTCACAGGACCTGCCTTCTCTCAAGGAGAGGGAGTATTCAAGAGCATGGCCACAAGACATGGGGATTATGGGAGCCACCCTGATATCTATTCAGCACAAAAGCCAAAATGAGTTGGAGAGCTGAGCACAGTTGGAGGCCCACTGCAGAAAATGTATGGTCATACCCCCTCTAATTCTCCCTTTTCTGTTAGCTGGTAATGCTTTTCTTCCCTCAGCTAACTCCTAAATCATCATGTATAGTTTTTTCAATCCATCTATGAACAAAATTTACAACTTTTCCGGGGGTTGGGTTCTAGATCTTTTAAGGCTTCCAGAATTCCAAAACAAACACAGCAAAAAAACTTTTCTGTGTCAAGCCTGGCTCTTTAAAATATGGGCTTCAAGAGTGATCTCTTCTGCTGTAGTTTTGCGAAAGTATACTCAAAAGCTAAAACGTCGATAGTATGATTTTATCCTCTTTGTTCTCTCTTAAATTAAATAATAAACCTTATCTCCATCTAGTTTAAATGGTGGAATAGTTGCATAACTAAAAACAAATTGATTATCAAGAGGGGAAAATATATCAGGTGTTATTTGAAAGTATAATTCTTGCCCATTAGGCACAACGACAGTGGGCAAAGTTATTATCACTTAATGACTGCTTCTTGGAAGCTTACATGTCAACAATGAGAAAACTCACTTTTTACCTAATATGCTTCAGTGAGATTAAAGAGCTGTGTATAATCACACAAAAACATTAAAATATATAGCTCAGAGTTACATTGTTGGTGCTTTGAAAAAACAGGAATACTCCCATGCTGATAATAAAATCAAGCTATCAACCCGTGTGAACGGCCCCACAACTATTGATCCTTTTTGATAAGATTATCCGATTCATGATAAATAATACAAAAAAAAGAAGAACAAAAGAAAAACTGAAATGTATATATAGAAAGATGTTTATAACAGCCCAGTTCAAACATTGTAAGAAACTGGAAAACAATATAAATATTTAATAATAGGTGAATAATTATTTATGGCATATCAGTTCTATGTAATTTCACCCAGTCAGTTAAAATGATGAGTATACAAATTTTAGTTTTTTGTAAATCACCTTGGAAAAAAATCAAGTATGAATTGCATGTACTTTGATTATAATTCTGTATGTCAACTCTTCATTTACACATGGAGGTCAGAAAAATATTAATATAAAAATAATGGTTACCATTTTTAAACATTAGTAGTACCACATTTACACAATTTAAAATGAAACAGTGACAAGCAAATTAAAGTGTAGCTAATCTAACAAATAGTTACCCAGCTACTTCTCATATTTAAAACATATTTAAGAACTAGAAAATAAACAAATATATATCAAATGAGCCAAAACATACATTGGAGTGTCGATGCTCTGAAGTTCACACATTTCATTTGTAGAACACATCCAACTTTCACTCAGAGCATTCTAACAAACATGATTCCTATACCATAGGAGATTAAAAGAGATAATCAAAAGAGAGGGAACAAACCTCAGAAATTTAATAATGAGATCTCTACATTATCTTATACTACATAAAGTGCATTCACATGCAGTATTTCCTTTCATTCATACAAAAACTTTGAGTTGTTTTTATTGTGTTCATCTCACAGAAGAATACATGTGGTTAAGTATCTTTGCCCCAGATCTTACAACTTAAATTCAGGTGTTCTAAGTTTGAATTAATCTCTTTATCTTCACTGCATCGTCTAGCTTACAAATTGAATAAACGGCTTATTATGTGTTCACTTTGGGATTTGAAATTGTTTTAGGAAAAAATAACTGTAATGAACATTTGTATAGAAGTTGATTTCTTTCTTTTAGAATATCTTTGCCACTCTGTGTCTTCATAGTTCTTTTAGTTTACGTGGTTCTCATTCCAATCATGGAATAAAAAATTTGGCAAAACAGATTTTTCACATAAAAGTGCCAGTTTTCATGCCAGAAAAGGTCAGTAAGTGGAAACATCTGGAATTTTACTTGGTGCTGCTTTATATCATGGATTTTACAAAGAAGACAAGGCTTGCAAAAATGTACATCAAAAGCTTCCATCAGGAGAAAAGACTTCTGTGATCTATATTAACTTGGGTCAAATGGCACTCCTTTGAAATGAGCTTGAGGCATCGCATTATTCTTTCTCATGCTGTTTTTTGGTTTCACGGGGTACTTAATGTTTTCCAAGGTTCTTTTGGCCAGGTTAATTGGTATTTTCTAGGTTATCCAGGACCTGCAAAAGGTCTGCTTAGGGAAATAATTTGGTGCTGTTAATTTTTTTCAGCACACACAAGTGCACATAGTCACACACACCACACATCCTTGGCATTTACTATCTTAATGCATTGTACTGCATTTCTGATATGTCTTTGTTTTAATAAGCTAAAATTTAATTCCAAGAAAGCAGGTCTAACTGTATGCCTAAAGAGATAATGGGATCCACTCTTCCTTAGATGATAAGTAAAGCTTAAATTAACTCTTTGGTACCTGTCCAAACTGATGTATGATAGTAAACAGATGTGCAATAACTAGTGGCAAATTCAGACCTTCTTACTTGCAGAAGGCTATGTGATAACTGAATATGCCATATTTTACTTTCTGGCAATTAGAAAAATAGATATATCACATACTTGGAATGATGAATGAATGAGTACAGGTACTACTAGGGGTTACAGTTCTGGCCTTTTTCCCCACCCGTCATCCCAATCCGCAAGAATATAAAACTGATTCATAACAAAAACAAAACAATAAGAACAACAGCAAAACAAGAATCCATACCAACAAACAAACAAACAAACACCTGGTAAAAACTACTGGGTCAGACATTGAAAAGCTCTCATTCTTGTCTTCTCTTTTGTGATACACTGATGATCTTAAGACTATGGCCAAATAGACAACTAAGCAACAGCTGGGACCCAAACTTAGGTTGAAATGTTCTAATACATATGTATTTCTTTGTGTTAAGGTGACAACTGCTAGGGAATGTTACTGGTGCTTCTGGCAAATTTAGAACAAGAACGTTTCACTCATGTGATGTGCAGAGGGAAAGGAATGGGTCATATATCAACATTAGAGCCTACCCCTAGCATATGGGTAAGAGAGAAGGCTCACATTTTTGAATGGATCAGACTTCTGAACTCCTGAATTGTCAAATTGGCACTTAGCGTGCACTTAATTAATATTAGCTGTTATTATTACTAACTGAAAATAGAAACTTAATACCATAAAATCTCCTTCCCCCAAAGAGAACTCTGAAAAGTATAGAGCTTCAGTGTATAGGCAAATTGTATTATACAACTCAAAAGTCTTTGAGATCATCACTGCATTTCAATAGAGTGTGATAGAGGGCAAAGACCAGTTTACTTTCCCTTTCAATTAGATTGAATCAGTACAAGTCTGCACATTTGGATTGCATTAGTTCATTCTCCTGAAGAATTGCACGTCATAAATTATAGTTAAGATTACACATGTGTTACGACAAAATATGCTAAAGCATTTGCTGGAAATCAGGTTGAAGATTTTCTCTATTATCTAACTTAGCCTGCTAATACAAAATTTTCTGTGAGCGATTCTCTTAGAAATAATTTATTAAAAAACCTCGGTTTCCTTTTAAGAAATGTAACACTCCCTCCATTCTGAAAAAAAATGAGCAATATAATTGGTTCTGATTACCATTTTACTATCTTTACCAGGAAGCTCAGGGCCAACTTAGAAATTCAGGTAAATCAAACATATTGACACTATTTTTTTTTCTTTTTTCTCTTTGGTATTAATTTCTTGATTTTGTGTTTTATATTCATGTATATTCTGCTACTGCATTTCATGCTTTGCCGCCCCCTCGCCCTTTTTCTAACTGCCAGCTGCCTCAAGTCCTTTATGGAAAAGAGTAAACAGAAATTCAATCAATCAATATATCAATTCCATACTGTGTATTCTGTTAGAATTAAGAAGTATGCAAATAACACATTATGTATTTATCTAAATTTGTTAAATCTGATGAGGAAAATAATCAGAATGCAAACAAAGGACTTCTAGATGTTAAACTGCTGGGATTGAAAGGATTTTGAAGGTCACCTAGTTACATTTTTAGTCTGACTCAGCTTTTGCATTCTCATTGGCATCGTATTTTCTAAAGATTTTGTAGAGCTTAGAGTATAATTCCATTTTTATATCTTGTGATAAATAAGCATATTAAAAACAGGCTCACTGAAATTAAAATAGAAATGTTCAATAATGATAATGTGCATCACAGCAAATCAAATCATTTTAACTAAAAGTATTTTAATCTCTTATTTTTCCCATAATTTATACACTTGTAAATATCCTAAGGTTCATTTAAACCACTTGTTTCTAAATAGTTTTTATTTGTCTAAGTGCTGGTAGATAAGAGTTATTTACTGTCTAAAAATAACATATAATTTGTGCCTTTGTAAGCTTTTCTAAGATCATTGGCTCTGAAAAAATGTACAGCAATTTAATTCATTATTATTTGAATTTGGGCCGGAGTTCAAAATATAGTAAGCTTAAAAACTTATAAACTTGGCAAACAATCCCAAGAAAAATGACCTGTACATGCTTAATTGAAAAGGATAGCAAAAACTCATGGTGGTTTTTAAGTTACTTACATCCCACCTCCCCTGCTACCCAGTCAGTTTGCAGACAATATAGGAAGATTGTTTAGCAGCCCGGGAAAACCTAACTGAAATACTGGAGACATCTGAATCATAAAGGTAGCTGCCAGTGAAAATAAAACTGCTAGTTATGGTTGATTCTGTGTAGAAATGGGCAGTCATCACAGCTGGGTTTACTGGACTGTGTTGACACTGTTAGTTTCTGTTGTAGAATCTTGCCCTTTGAATCATCCAATTCCTGATTTGTTGAGCCTCATCAGAGGAATTGCCTTGTGGAAAGAGTTCATTCTAAGAAATCTTGAGTCACATGTAAATGGTTGTGACATTCCCTTCCTCATAAAGAAATGCAGAAAGGCTTCACTTATTTATTTTAGGTAGACTTAACCTACTCCTTCAGAGAGCTTCTGGGGATACCTAGAGAAGAGATCTTTAGATGTGAGAACTCTCTGCAAAATGTTCCTTGTGTCTCCTAACTTAAATTTATAACAGCACCAAAAATAGGCTGAGGGATACTTCTAGTGGAAGAACCTGGGCATTTCTTCATGGACAAATGTCTGCTGCATTTTCTCTGAAAGTGCATCTTGAGATGACAGCTTGTGTTTGCTCTTTTCTTTCTCTTGGTTTGTTATTTGTTAGTCTCACTTTAGTACATCACATGTTCAGTTAGCCAATTAGTGTAAAATTATTTTATTATCATATGAGGAAGTGTTTGGATATGGAAAAAAATACACAGGCTTTTTATTTTCTGAATAACATCAATACAAGATCAGTCAAAAATTAATATTCCAATCAGACTTGACCAATTTTCAGGTGAAACTATATCACTTGCCAGAGCATGTGTTGACCCACATAAATCTTCAGCCTTAATTAAGAGTAGATCATTGTGTTTTTATACTCAGGCATTGAAGAATGATGATTTTTAAAAATTTCTTCTTTGTGTCAATTCCACTAGCCTATATTTAACTCTTTGTATAACCTGCAACAATTGTAGCAGGTTACAAATATTCTATGACCTGCTAAACACGGGTCATAGAAGCTCAACTTGGCCAACCCAGATTATATAAAATTCCAGCCTAAATTGGGCTCCATCAAGGAGTAATCTGTTATGGAGATTCTGTTTTTACAGTACAATTTAGGAAAATGACATGATCTACTAACTGTGTTAATAACACAAAGTTGAGTTTTTAAGTTATGAGGGCTAATATTTGTGCATACATCAAATCAAGATTACTTTGAAGATAATACTCCAATTTAGGCACCAAACTTAGTAAACAAATGTAAAGACACATTAAATTGCATAAAATTTTATACTACCTTGGAAACTCTAACTTTTGCATTTATTTATTTATTTATTCATTTATTTTTATTATAGTAGATGAAGTGATACTGTATGTGTTAGTCCACTTTGTGTTGTTACAAAGGAATATTTGAAGCTAGGTAATTTATAAAGAATAGAGGTTTATTTGGCTTATATTTCTGCAGGCTGTACAAGCAGGGCACCAGCATCTGCTTGGCTGCTGGTGAGGCCTCAGCAAGCTTACAATCATGGTGGGAGGCAAAGGGGGAACTGGTGTATCCCATGATGAGAGAGGGAGCAAGAGAGAGGGAGGAGGTGCCCGGCATTTTAAACAACTAGTTCTCACATGAACTAACAGAGTGAAAAATGCACTGATCACCAAGGGGAATGGCACCAAGCCATTCATGAAGGATCCAACCCCATGATCCAAACACCTCCCACTAAGCCCCATCTCCAACACTGGGGATCACATTTCAACATGTGATTTGGAGGGGACAAACATCCAAACTATATCATTATACTTTCAAAGTAATTTTGTATACCTTTGTTTTCAGCTTTTCAATGAAAAAGTTTATGACCACGTCAATATTGGAATATGAGGGTAGAGAGATATATGTGTTAGGAAATGTGTTTGGGTAGAAATGTAACAGGCTGGGTATAAAAGATGAGGTCAGTAAGAGAGTTGGTCTATCACAGAAGAGTTCCACTCTCCTTAGAAGAGTCTCACTCTCCTTGGTCTGTAAGAGATCTGGAATACAATTCTCTGTGAGAAACCATGTATTTATGAAGTTCCTTATGGCTTCAGGAAGCTGTGAGACACTGTATGTTCTTCTGTTACAGTTTTAGATCAGGTTCTCCAGAAATAGACTCTGATACAGGGATTTGCCTACAGGAAGTTTACTGGGAAATGTGCTCAGAAGCAGCACCTGTTGGGGTTGAGGGAAACAGGATTAGGCAGAGGGAGAAGCTGATGCAGGTGCAACAAAAACCTCAGCAGATCCCACAGGGAACTCTGCAGCAGGACAGGCCATTAAGAGTTGGTCCAAATTGAGGCAAGCGGGTAGGCCCTTTGCTCCTCCCCACAACCATTCCTATCAAGCAGACACTGGAAGAGGGTTGTCTTGTGAGAGAGGGCGTGAGCCTTGGGCAACTTTGATCCCTTTATCAGAGGCCATTTCTCAGAGTGTGACTTGGTTATGAGTTACCAGCCATCAACATTCTTGATAGCAGGTGTAGTGATGAATTATATGTGTCAACTTGACTGGATCATTGGGTGCCCAGATATTTGGCTAAGCATTACTTCTTGGTGTGTCTGTGAGAGTGTTTCTGAATTATAATAGCATCAAATCTGTAGACTGAGTAAGGCAGATTGCCCTCCCTAGTATAAGTAGGCATCATCCAATGTGTTGAGGACCTGAAGAGAACAAAAAGGCAGAGGAAGGGAGAATTTGCTCTCTGACTACTTGAGCTTCTCCTGCCCTCAGACTGAGACCTTTGTTCTTCTGATACTTAGGACTTTGAGCTTGGGCTGGACTACACCACTGACTTTCCTGGGTCTCCAGTTTGCAGACAGCAAATTGTGAGACTACTCAGCCTCCATAGTTATGTGAGTCAATTCCTCATAATAAATACAGATGCTCCTAAACTTACAGTGGGGTTGTGTCCTCATAAACTCATCATAAGTTGAAATTATTGTAAGTTGAAAATGCATTTTATGCACCCAAGGTACCAAACATCATAGCTTAGCCTAGCCGATCTTAAACATCCTCAGAACACCTACGTTAGCTTGTAGTTTGGCAAAATCATCTAACACAAAGCCTGTTTTATGCTAAAGTGTTGAATATGTAATTCAATTTATTGAATACTATACTAGAAGTAAAAAACAGAATTGTTGTATGGGTACTCCAAGTCGGGTTTCTACTGAATGCATATCACTTTCACACCATAAAGTTGAAAAATCATGAAGTTGAACCATGGTAAGTTGGGACTGTCTATATATCCTATTAGTTCTGTTTCTTTGGAGACTAGTACACTGGGATCACGAGGTCTCTGTTTTGAAGGAGGACTCGGATGGCCTGACCACAGCATTCCCTGTGGTTACCATGTCCTGTAGCATACAGAGCACACAATTATTATATTATTATTACTATTTATTAATCATCAGAGCTAACACTGAGACCTATTTGTGCGTTTAATTGAGACATATTTATGCATGGAGCACTGTTCCTAATGCCCTATGAAGCTAGCCACTTTAAACGTGATCACCATGTTAGGCAATAGAAAGAACTGGTTATAAATTCAGGATTTGGAGTCAAAGTGCCTGGGTAAAACACAGCAGCATAGCTTCCTGATTCTTAGGTGTGCAACCCTGAACAAGATCCTTAAACTTAGAGGCTCTATCTCACAGAGTATCTGGAAATGTTAAATGAGCTTAATAGTAAAAAGCATTTATGATGGAATAACACACAAACTGTCATAAAATTTATACTTAAATACTAGTTATAATTATTGTCTCATCCACCTTACAGATAAGGAAACTGAGGCTTGCAGAAGTCAGTTAAATGCTGAGACACATTGACTCAGGCAAATTGACTATCGAGTTTATTGCCTTTTTTGAACATTATCTATAATAAAGTCCTACGCGTATTTGACATATAGAGGTCCAGGAAATCAAATAGATTGTGTTCTCCATGTCTTCTCAATGAGATAATCAAACTGAGTGAAGATTAACTCCATAAAATATTATGGGTTCTTCTGACATTGCAGCATGATTCTAACTTTAAAGAGAACATGATCATTTACTTGTATATTCATTCATTATCCAATGAAAACTTTTGAGTTGGGCTATTGTGTTCTATCTATTCTCTTGGACTTTGAAATAAAGTGATTATCAGGACAGTCATTGTTCCTGCATTTGTAAACTTATGATCAAGTAAGAAAAGTGTGTTACATTTTATAGAAGAGAAACATAAACTATGTGAATATAAGAGGAAAAGCGAGTTTCAAATTTAGGTAATACTTAAGTACCTACTAAAGTTATGGCAAAACTGCCACTCCAGCACTCATAACCTACATGAATCATTAATGGTGATCCTATTTCCCCTGACTCTTAATGTGGCCTCACAGAATGTAGTAGAAACATTAAAATGTAAAAATTTAGTAATACAAGCAAGCCATCTCACTCAATGGCTATATGCCCTGAAGAGTGCATGAAATGGGAGATATTACTTTGCTGTTCAGTCAGTTGACTTCAGTTTCCATTTACTTCTTACGATATGTATACTTTATTGAGCTGGGTATAATTCTTATGTTAAAGATACGTACTTTTCCAAAACATGGCCTCTCAACATGAACTATTTTTATCTGTGGTGAAATGAAGAAATAGCAATCTTTTCAAATCCTGGAGGAAGGTTTCTGGTGTTGATCTTATTGGTCTCCAGTGTAGCATAGAATACAACCATGCATGGTACTTCATCCATGATTAAAGGGATTTTTAGTTTTAGTTTTGATTATATGCAATTTTTGCTTTACGTGCTCACTTTAGAACTTAACCTCCAAATGAGATGTAACTCCATATATTATTTTCCTTATCTGAATGGACCCCAGGGCCAGGTAAACTTGGGCTCAAATCACAGTACCCTCATAACTAGCTGTGTGATTGGGAGAATTCAATTAACTTTTCCATGCTTCATTTTCCTCCTCTATAAAATGGGGATAATCTTACAATACAGAGTTATTGAGGATTAAATAAAAACACATGCAATGCCCTTAGCACAGAATTTTATTGAACAATAGTAGTCTATTAAGAAAAGTCCTTGCCAAACGTAGAACTCTAGAGAGTCAGAGTTGGCACAACAGCTAAAACTTAGTTTGTGCTGACATGTGTATTAGGAGTCAGTAAAACATTGAAGGAACTAGTATATAAAACAGTGATTAAGTTTAGTTTTGGAGTTAATGCTGAGCTTGAAACTCCACTTACTACACTGACAAGCTTTGTAACTTTGGGCAAGTTATTTAACTTCTCTAAGCTATTCATCTGTAAAATGATGTGACTAATAATTCCTACTTCACAGGGTTGTTGTGAGGATTAAATGAAATGATCCATGTAATGCACTTAGCTGAGTTCCTGGCACACAGTGTGCACTCTGAAGTGTTAACTTTTATTATGGGGAAATTTCACACACTTGAGCATTTTAATCCCTTTCACAGTTCTTCATTTTATAAGAAAAGAGACTCAGTGATTTGTCTAGCTTGTAAGTGGTGATGCTTGTCTCAATCATGGATCTTTTGACCCCAGATTTCCTGCACCCTGCTTCCTGTCTGTCCCTCCTTTCCTTCCCCTCACAAAATACAGGCAAGTTCCTGTTAAAACTTTTGCTGTTGATGTAATTTTGCAATTGCATAGACCTGATACTCAAAATTAATTCCACAATGAAAATTAAACTCATGGAAACCCCCTGGAAGGTTGCAATCACACACAAATATGTCAAAATGTGAAAGGTCACAGTACCAGAATGAGTCTCCAGAAATAATTCAGGGGATATGTCAATGTGAAATATTAAGACAGAATTTTAAAAAGAAAACAAAAAGGATGCCTTTCTGCGCATACAAAGCACAGACTAGAAGTGACAGGAGAAGGGCATAAATGCACACTTTTCACTGTGGTTGTCTTACTTTCGGGAGAATTCACAATTATTTCATTTCATGGCCTAGGGAAACCACAATCTCTTGCTCACTCATTAGTATCCATTTTTTTTCTAGTTATAGAAGCCTCTTATTATTTACAGCTTTAAAATAATTTTAGTATTCACATTTTTCAACTGGGGGTGGAGTATTTCCTTTGAGTAGAAGAAATAAGTTAATGTAGGATTTCCATTGGTTAGATACCTGATAAAATTGGTCCTTGTCTTTGAACCCTAGACTCTAGTGTGATGAAGAGATATTTACTGTCATATTCAGAGTCATTAGAGCCCTGAATTCAGAGTGCTTGCTGCATATCATACCTTTTGCACAAAGGAACCATGTACAAATTCAAGGTAGTAGTGGTTCTAATTTAGTCCATCTATGTCATGGTCATTCATTCTCCGTTCGGTTTAGGCGAACGCTTCTATCCTTTGCATTTAAGCTTCTCTAACAGCCACTGACCCAGAAAAGTGAAGCACATAGTTCCAACAAATTTGGTGTAATGGTCCTGCTTCCTCTGCTCCTATCACTGTCTGTTATTCTGACTCAACTCTTGTCCAATTTCTGGCACTGGACTGATTCTCTCCTACTCTTTACATTGTGTCTGAGGAGCTCCTAGCTTTCACGCCACCCTCGAGGATATTGGTTTTGATGGCTTGGATGTGTTATTGGCTCTCCCTGGGATATCCAGTGCTAATTGGTGTTCCTGCCCTCCCACTGACTTGCATACCTGCAGCCCAGGAAGACAAGTACAGCAACATCAGGCAGACTTCTTACATATCTGTTCCTGTCTCAGGAATTTTCATAATCATTGCTAACTACCCCATTCCCCACTAGCATAATGAGAATTTCACATATGTATATATAATATACATATTATTATTGTATTATTCTTGCATTACTTTTTTCTTTCTTTTTAAAATTATTTTCTTTTAAAGATATGTATTTTTAATTGACAATAGTTGTGTATATTTATGGGGGAGTACAATGTGATGTTTTGATCTATGTAGAAAGATTCATCATTATAGGAAGATTCAATCAAGCTAATTCACATATCCCTCACCTCACCAACTTAGTTTTTTATGGTAAGAAAAAGTCAATCTCATAGAAACAGCATAGAAAGGTGGTTCCCAGAGGCTGTGGGAAAGAGGGAGGGATGGGGGAGAGATGCAGCTCAAAGCATCCACAGTTTCATTTAGACTGAAGGAATAAGTTATTGCACTGCACGGTGATCATTGTTAATAATAATAATGAATTGCGTATTTCAAAATCGCTAAAAGAACACATTTTTAACATTCATGCACTGCTGTTTTTTATTTTTACATTTTATTTATTTATTTTAAGGTGGATGCTAGGGTGTTACTTTGTATGAAGGCAAACCAGCCTATGAAAAGGAGGAGGGATGCTGTGAACCTAAAACGGCTTTGTGGTTCTGCTTTGTTTTATTTGTATGTTCATTATTAGTACTTCATTAACTTTATTTTTCTGTTTTCTTAAACTTTTGAGTTCAGGGTACATGTGCAGGTTTGTGTAAGTTATGTGTCATAGGGATTTGTTGTACAGATTATTTTGTCACCTAGGAAATAAGCATAGTACCTGATAAGTAGGTTTTTGATCCTCACCCTCCACCCTCAAGTAGGCCCTGGTGTCTGTTGTTCCCTTCTTTGTGTCTATGTGTACTCAATATTTGGCTCCTACTTACAAGTGAGAACATGTGGTATTTGTTTTTATGTTCCTACGTTAGTTTGCTTAGGATAATGACCTTCAGCTCCAGCTATGTTGCTGCAAAGGACATGATTTCATGTATTTTTTATAGCTGCATAGTATTCTATGATGTATGTGTACTATATTTATCCAGTATATTGTTGATGGGCCTTTATGTTGATTCCATATCTTTGCTATTGTGAATAGTGCTGTGATGAACATAGGCATGCATGTGTCTTTGTGGTGGAACAATTTATATTCATTTGGTTATATACCCAAAGATAAGATTGCCAGGTCAACTGGTAGTTCCGTTTTAAATTCTTCGAGAAATTGTCAAACTTCTTCTCATAATGGTTGAACTAATTTACATTCCTACTAGCAGTGTGTAAGTATTCCCTTTTCTCTGCAACCTCACCGGCATCTGTAACTTTTTGATTTAAAAAAACAGCCATTCTGACTTGTATGAGATGAGTATCTCATTGTAGTTTTGATTTGCATTTCTGTAATAATTAGTGATGTTGAATATTTTTCATATGCTTGTTGACTGCCATTGCTTTTTTAAAATCACCTTTTTAAAAACATGAAATCTGTATGTGCAGTGAATCACGTATACATTTTTCATTATAAAATTATAACAATATAATAATGAATACTTCTATAGATTACCATGTGCCAAGTACTATTTCAAGCACTTTATACACATCAAACTCATTTAATATTTAAAATTACCTCATCAGGTAGGTAATATAATCTTCATTTTACAGATGAGATAACTGAACTATGGAGAAATTAAGTAATTTGCCAAAGGTTACCAAATACTATTAAGTGAAACTCACATAGCATTCTAACTATTGTATATTAGTGCATTAAATCTATTCAATCATTGATGACATTGACTTTCCTTGGTTGAAGTGGTTCTGGGTACAGAATTCAGTAACAATGAAGGATGTGTTTGTCTACAGTTTCTTTTTCATTTCTCTGAACTCATTTCCCCATTGAAATATCATTCTTCCCCTCAAAGCCCAGTTCTTTTATTGTCTTCTCAGGAGAAAAACAATGCTAATAGAGAATGTATAATAAAAAGTATTATGGCTCAGAAGAAGAAATGGAAATGCTCCATAAACATATAAAACAATGCTCAATCTTAATAATAATTAGGAAAATGCAAAAAAGGGAAGACAACATTTTTCAACTAAAAATTGGCAAAATTTTAAAGGATTGATAACCATGAAGTTCTAGAGTGAAATGTTCCATACATGGTCTGCTGCTGGAGGTACACATTGGTACAGCCTTTTTGGATGACAATTTGGCAGCATCTAATAAAAACTTACATATGGATAATCTTCAAAGCACCAATCCCACTTCTAGGTATCTATCTTAGAGAAGTAATCAGAAGTAGAAGGTAAATAGAAAGATGTGTGCCAAAGCATTAATAGTAAAAGAAAAATCCATCAATTGGTAATTGTTTGAACAAATTGTGGTGCTCACATCAGTAGAACACCATGTGTTTCACAATTTCAAGCAATCAGGTAAATATACACATGTGCTGACATTTGAAAATCTACACAATACACTGTAATTTGAAAAAGCAAATTTTAGAAAGATAAATAAAGGCATCAGTTTAGCTAAAAAAGAAACACAACATTATGAACTTCTACATGGACATGTATGCCATACACGTAGACATCAAATGGAGTAGTAGCTGAAACTTGCTTTATCAAATTATAATTTTCCAAGCCCTAAGTCCCACTGTTCTTATCTATATTGCTCCGCTGCCTGGCTTGGCCTTCTAAATGTTGAATCTACTATTTTCCCTTAACCTGGCTATTTTATCTGAATGCTAAATAGGCTAAGCCTTGGACTCCGGATGTTCCAGTGCTCTCTTTAATAGTTTTCAGTGTTCCTGTAGAGAGCTCATTGATAGGCACTTCGATTGTCCATGATATTGTGTTTCTGACCTCAGGACAAACCATGATTCTAAAGTAGACCAGACAGGCTTCTTAGTACTGTGAGCTTCCAAAAACTATTACAAAGGAGCTCAAGTACTTGGGAAAGGAAGAAGCCGTCAACTGAAATGGACAGGTATAGGAACTAAATAGCTGAGAAAAAACCAGTGTGGGAATAACGTGAGATGTATTTCCCAGGTTCCAGGCCAGACATTTCCTGGGAAAAAGCTGGAAACACAGTGAAAGTGATGCTGGAGACATCGATGAGAACAACACAAGAAATATTGATGGTAATTAAAAACCAGACTGTAGGACATGGTTGCTAAAGTGACCTAAGTAATTCTTCTAAATGACATACGTGTTTCCCAGACCAAGTATGTCATTTAGACACACTATTTTATAGGCATTGTCATAATTTTATTGTTGCCATTAAGTCCTCCATTAAATGTTCTCGTTTTTCTCCCCTTCTCTCAATATGACGACCAGTTTTGGCTTTGTAGCAGTAGGATTGTTGTATTGAAGGCCTCATAGCCCACAGGCCTCCTTGTTATTCTGTAGACACTGGAATCTGTCCAGTTGCTCCTGGGAATCCATTATTATGGAAGCGGAAGGAAAACGTGACAGCATCATCTTATTGGGCTTGGTATAAAAGGAGCAGGGAGAGCACTGACTGTAAAAAAGATGTAGACTGCAACCTTTATATGCTCTTTGCACTTATCCTGTACACTAAGGAGTATTTTGAAATCCTCATACTGCTCAGCTGTCCTAGAGAGATTATAGGGAAGGATTGTCATCCATTCCTGAGTTTCATGTATCTAAATAGATCCAATTGTATTTCTCCAGAGAGAGAGAGTAGTATGATCTCCACCAGCTGATACGATGGTGGCTGCAGAAGTGCAAAGGTGAGATCCAAGAGGGAAAGGTAGAACTTAAGGAGAACCTAGCTGGAATCATTGATTCTGTTTGGACATTTTTTTCCATAGGCAAGCTCTGGAGGTTCTGGGCTTAGTTTAGGAGACAGTTTTCAGATATAGGTATCTTTAGCAGTAGAAATTACCTCACTTTGGGGGTTGTTGAAACACGCAGGATGACTGCCCCTCAAGGTGTTATGGGGA
Organism: Piliocolobus tephrosceles; assembly: GCF_002776525.5. NCBI lineage: Eukaryota > Metazoa > Chordata > Mammalia > Primates > Cercopithecidae > Piliocolobus > Piliocolobus tephrosceles. The sequence goes on along the minus strand of NC_045447.1, from coordinate 37,288,075 downwards.
AGATTCAGGAATCAGATAAAATGGAAACCCTATATGATGCCACAGGGTAACTTGCAATCTCAGAATTTAGAATCATCAAGTTCTCAGTGTTAGTCGAAAATCATATGGAGTTATCAAATATAGTATAGTATATTTTGAATTTTTGGAGAAAGCAATGCAATATACCATTAACTTGGGTAGTAGATCCTAGGCTAATCATTAATTGAGTGCTATTACCCTAAAATCTCCCAAGCAACCAAATTCAATAGTGGCAAAGGATTATTCATATGATGTCTTCCTAAATTGTGAGGATCTTATTCTTATAAAGTAATTTTTAAAAATCAGTATACATGCCAATGTTCAATAAAGATATTCTTTGTACTCTTCAGAACCAGTAATTTGAGAACAATTATGTATAAAATATCTTCACATTTTTCCGTATGATCTTTAAAATAACCAAAAGTGTTTAAAACCAGGGCACTCATAATATTTGTTTTTCAAGCTATTGTCATTGAACTTTGCTTTCTTCTTTGTTTAAATTTATAAGACTTGGCCCAAAACCCAAGTCTCCGGGTGCATATGTTAACACGATTTGGAGGCAATAGAGTGTTTAGAAACCATAGTGATGTGTGTTGTTAAAACAGATTTTTAAAGTAATAACAACTCTTGAACTTGAGCTCTACTGTTGCAAAAGCTTGATTAAAAAGAAAGCATTTGTGGTTTGAAAATCAACTTATTATTTGTGCTCTAAGGATAATGGGGAGAAGCATTCAGCATAACCAACCAAAAATCTTCCAAACTTAATGGAATTCAATGAGAGCAAAACAACAGTTATGCAATGTATAACATTCCTGGAAATTTAAAAAACAATGAACATTCATTGTCTTTACAAAATAGAACTCATTTGGTCATTCCCTCTTTGTCCTAATTGTTTCTATCATACATTTACAGGATCATTTTCAAAGGCAATCAGAGAAATAAAAATGATTTTGTAGCCCCCACTAGGAAACATCTCATTTTAGCCTTGATTCAATTATAATGTGAGTCAAATAATTTGCTTTTTTTCATAGTTTATGTTGCAGCTTTCATAATATAATGTAAAAAGCCTCTAAATGCTTGGCTTGGTTCTTCACTATGATGTCATATTTGTAGTCCAGAGACAATACTACTACTAATAACAATGATAGTTAATATTTATTGAGTGCTTACTATATGCCTATTACTCTCCATAGAATATATATACAGACACACACACACACACACGCATTGTGTCAGAAAAACGCTATTGAAGAAATGTAGTGCTTGACTGTTTTGAGTTAGTATTGAGTTAGTAATCTGAAAAATGCCCTCTACTTACCATTATCTCCATTTTTTTTTTTTTTTTTTTTTGGTGGTGGTTTGACCTTTACTTCATCACTTCTATGTCCTTTCTGCTAAGTGTTTCCAAAATGGCTACCTAGTTGATCACTTCTTTGATTTGAGCTATTGATTCTTTGGTACTGGCCTCTACTTTGACTAAGGTTTTTCTCTTTGAGATTTCTTTCTCTCAATTCCAGACTGGACTCTCCTTTTCCAGGCTGGGTTCCAGAAGGATGAACTTATTAAACTTATTATCCTCTAGTAGGTGACAGCACGATGCTATCTACTGGAAGGGATGATGATAGGAATTAGCATGGTCACCACCTTCTATGAACAGGTGGTCTCTATTCATGAGGACATACAAAGCTATCATGTGCTTATCACTGTCTATAGGTATGGCTTTTCAGTTCTCTTTCTGGCTAGGCAATAAGCAACTTGTGTTCAGACCATTCTATGTTTTCTGCTGTTGCATGCTGATTTCCTAGCATAGTGTCTGACTCAATAAGAAATGTTTGCCAAGTTAAGGATCTAGTGGAGAAAAGTAAGGATATAAACATATATTATAGTAAATGATATACAAACAATGATATAAAAACCAGGTGTAGTGGCTCACGCTTGTAATCCCAACACTTTGGGAGGCTGTGGCGGGTGGATCACTTGAGGCCAGGAGTTGGAGACCAGCCTGGCCAACATGGTGAAACCCTGTCTCTGCTAAAAACACAAAAATTAGATGAGCATGGTGGTATACACCTGTAGTCCCATCTACTTGGGAGACTGAGGCACAAACATCACTTGAACCCAGGAGGTGGAGGTTGCAACAAGGCCAGATCTTGCCACTGTACTCCAACCTGGGCAACAGAGAGAGATTCTGTTAAAAAAAAAAAAATGGAGAGATGATGCTGAAAGTAGATATTGAAGGCCACAAATACCTTTTCCTTTAATATATCATAGCAATATGATGGAATTCTGTTGTTATATCTTAAATTTGATAATGATAATAATATTTTAGGTATAATACCTGAATTACAGTTTGTGAGTTTTAACTTCTTAAGATGATTTTACAACCTGTATCACATTTTTAAAAATTATTTCTTATTTTTTAAAGACAGGGTCTAGCTCTGTCATCCGGGCTGGAGTGCAGCGGTGTGATCATAGCTCACTGTAACCTCCAACTCCTGGGCTCAAGCACTCCTTCTGCCTCAGCCTCCCTAGTAGCCAGGAGTATAGGAGTTTTATAATCATAATATGTTTTTGAAGGAGATAAAGATGGCAAAGCTCTCATTTTGCAAATAAAGAAATTGAGGTAAAAAAATGTTTAATCAGTATAAATCTTTCTAAGCAGCCATGCTATCAATACAATCTGTGTTGAATAGACAACCCCTTGGCAGCAATGTTTTTGACATCAGGCTCTATGCCCTGGGAACATAGTCAATGGGATTGAGGGATAAGACTAATCCAAAAATCAACCAATCAATAAACTGGCCTGAATGCAAAAGATAAATTGAGTGTATTAGATTCTATCTCTGGAGAATGCTGAGAGGAAATGGCAGACTTGTGTAGAGCTGCAGTTATGAGTGAGCAGAAGCCATGGATAATAGGCACAAGGAGGTATAGAAAAGCTGTGGACTGGGGGACAGCAAAGCTGGTGGCAAAGCAGGGAGATGCCAGGAGGGAGAGAAAGTGGTTGAGTCTTAAAAAAGGCATGAGATTCATACAGCTGCCACAGACCAAGAAACAAGTCTCTAGTTTCTGCTCTTCCTGAAGCTTGTATGTCTAGGTTTTCATGTGCCATTTCCATTGCCTGCAGGAACTTGAATGAATTGCTGTTTCTGATAACAGAAACAGCAGAAGAATGCTCAACCATGGTAGAAGGTTTGATGACCAGCTGAGGGGCATTACCAGAGCTGGGTTGACCTCATGGCAAGCAGGGCTGGGTACCTTAATGAGAATCCTAACTATAAAACTCCATCAAGGAGAAAGTGACAGGTGAGCTATTATTCAGGCTGGGATGTAAGGCTGGACTAGTGACCATGGGCACATGAACAATGTGAGTCCAGCAGTGAGGCCATACCACTACTCAGTGGGCCAGAGATTCTCCTCTCTGGGTCTCCTCATTCTCCCAGACCAAAAACAACGGTGGCTTTGGAACCTAAGGCATGATTGAGACTGTTGCTGGGATCTATGTGGATCCAGTTGTATTTCTCCAGTCTCATCTCATCTTCCCTGCCCTTACTCATTACACTTTCTGGATGCATTGCATTTTTAAAAAAAATTTCTTAAGTATTGCTCTAATCTTTTTCTTCTGATGATTTTACTCTTTCCTAATTATTAACATCTACTTATTCTTCAGGTTTTGGGTTAAGCATCCTTCTCTTTGAATGTCTTCCTTAACTAATCATTCTAAAATACACTACCCTCTTTAATTTATCTCAGAATAAGTTGCAGTTTTTATTCAATGCCCATAACAGAGTTTTAAGTTGTGTATTTACTTGTATGTGAAGTGTATGTTTTCCCCACTGGACCTTACATTCAGGGCCTAAGTTTTGGCTTATTAGCTTCTATATCCCTAATATCTAACCTTGCAGTGGAGAATTAGTTTTTAATAACATCTGATGAATGAATAAATATACATGGGAATTAAAGAGATGTAGGAGTAGGGAGTTGGGCGTATCACTATTAAACCAAGTGTTTGTTTTCTTTCAATAGAAGATCATTATGGTTACCTAATGATAATTTTCTTCTTACTATACAACTGTACTCCATTTTAAGTGATTTTAGTCTCCCTAAATGTCCTTTTTAAAAGATTATAATCAAGGAAATTTCTTTCCTTGAGTGCATTTTCTTGATGTTATGTGAATAACATATACTGAGTGATACTGTTAATGACAGTCTTAAATTGCTGCCTTTAAAATAACTTTTCAAAAAGCTTTCCAAAAGAAAGCCGCAGAACACACAATGTCATTTGTAAATTATGTCACTGTTTTCTTAAAAAAATTGCATTTGTTGATTTCAGTTGGAAATCTGAGTGTCATGAACAAGAGTGACTCAGAAGATTTTATTCCTTTAGAATGACAGTCTAATTCTGATTGCCTAGTTTATGCTGGCCCTGTAGAATCTAGCATATCATGAACAATTTTATCCATTTTTCATATCAGGTTCTATACCAAATTCACAGTTGGATTAGCAGAAGAGAAGGCAGAGATGTCAAAGAAACAGATGCTGGCATTGTAAAAGCAGATGCTCTATGCTTAATTTTACATGCCAAAAATTCTATTATTAAAATTCAACATCTGTCTTTTTTAGAGGAATTACATACTCTCAGTCAGGTTGAAAGTAACTCTTGGTCCTCAATTGAGGACTTTTTTTTTTTTTTTTTTTTTTTTAACTCAGAGTGTTATTCATTTGAAAATCAAGTGAATAAACCAGATGTAAACCTCTTCCAATATTTAGAAGGCCTTCACAGTGATGTATGTGAATAGATTTAGACATAAAAAGTTTCTTATATGAATTGCATCTAATTTTTGCTTCCTGAACACTTCCTTCTCCCTTGAAGAGTCTGGCAATGACAGGGAAGCTGGTGTAAGATTACTGTTTAGAAGAAAGCACAAAAAGGCAGCCTCGGTTTCTGAGGAGCTGAAGTCTGAGCCCAGGAGGCTTCCTAGGGAGACTTTTGATCAGTAATGAAGGGAGACCTATCTAAGCCTGTGCTTTGAAATCCTGCATCCTTGATAAGGTCAAAGATACAGAGCTAGCTGCCCTAGGAACCTAATTAAAGCCCTCATTCTCTCAGAGAAATTAAACGTTGGCAGGAAGGAAGGCACCAGCAGCTGTCAGGAAGCCATTTCTTCAAGGACAGCCGCACCTTGACAGCACTTTAAAAGTATTTTCCTCATCTGCTCTGTGAACTTCTAAAAATCAGTTCTTTCATCTCTGATTTGACGGCTGGCCCTGAACAACTTGGTGAGTCTATGCTGCTTTTCTTACTTAGGGAACTGTGTTTACACAAAGGATTTCTCATTTGTGGAAGCTCAAAGTTGCAATGATTGGACAATGAAGCAATGGATGACCCAGTCATTAGAAGGCAGGTGAAAGGGAAGCATCATGTTAATCAAGGAACTTGAGTTCCCACTGTAATGCATTTATCAGTTAGACATAGAGAGTTTCAGTGCAGCTCTTCACTTGTTTTTTGTAGGGAGTGCGTTGGAGAATTCCTTTAATCCCAAAGAAACTGGCTGGCAGGAAGGCATTTAGACACTCAACATGTATTGATTTGTTTTTAAACTTTCTGTGGACTTGGAGGAAAGAATGTAATGCCTCGTTGGTTTCCATAATACTTCCCAATGTGGGTTCTTGTGAGTCCACTGTGATTCCCATCAGGAAACTTCAGGAAGAAATTGCTTTTTATCTATGAGTTTGGCATATAGATATTGAAACCTGTAAGAAGGATTAGGGTTTGACAATGGCTAGAAGATGAGAAAATCCTCAAGACAGCATTCCGAGGACAAGAGAGTGAAATAGAAGACTTGTTAAAATGTCAGAGGAAAAATATTTCTACTACAAGGAGTTATCAAGGATATACTTTAGTTCTTGCTAAAGACTGAGCTTGAAAATTGGGAAGCATTAATTTTATAAATATGTCAAGATTGTGATGCATTTGGAAGAAATCAACTTGGTAATGACTACAGAGGGCAGACTTCTCTCTCAGGACTATTGGAAAAGTTTTATAAAATGATGCCTGTAGATGCCCAAGATAGCATCTGTTATATAATGCTGAAATCAGTATTAAAAGCTACAAACAAACAAACAAAAAATCAAAATTAGTTATTGCGTAGGTATTTCTTTTTAGGTAAGTTCTCCTTTTAACTTGTATATGTTGGTTTTAATAGAAATTATTATGATCTCTTTAAAATGCCAACTAATTCTTTTTTTTTTTTTTTTTTTTTGAGATGGAGTCTCACTCTGTCTTCAGGCTGGAGTGCAGTGGTGTGATCTCGGCTCACTGCAATCTCTGCCTCCCGGGTTCAAGTGATTCTCCTGCCTCAGCCTCCCGAATAACTGGGACTACAGGTGCACACCACCATGCTCAGCTAATTTTTGTGTTTTTAGTAGAGATGGGGTTTCACCATGTTGGCCAGGATGGTCTTGACCTCTTGATCTCGTGATCTGCCTGCTTCGGCCTCCCAAAGTGCTGGGATTACAGGCATGAGCCACCATGCCTGGCCAAGGCTGTCTAATTGTTTCATCCAACTACATCTGGGGAGCCAGAGGTAACTGGTGCACAGTAACAGTACCAGCATTTTCTCTAGCATATAAAGAAAAATAATACAAATGCCAGAAGTCTACATGATTCTCTGGTCTCTCCAGAGGATAATGGGTTCTAGCAGTTTGCTAGAACTCCCCTTGATGCAATGGAATTCTGGAAGAAGAAGTACTTAGATCTTCCTGGATGAATGAGAGAAGGCTTCATAGAGATGCTAATATTTTGGCTGATATTTCAAGTATGAGTAAAAATTTTCTGCAGGTGTAATCTAGATGAGTAAGCAAACATGGTATGCCCTGGAACCTACAAATTCAGCTCCTGTATTTGTTCCCTATAATTCACTCTTGAACCAGCAACCAAAGTGCTCCTTTTAAAACATAAAAGTCTTGTTATGTCATTCCTCTACGTGGTACCTCTTTTGGCTTCACAGTGTCAAGCCCTCTTGTCTCACCTGGTCCGCTCTCCCCCTGCTTACTGCCCTTCTGACACACTGGCCTTCTTTCTGTTCCGTGAAGGTGCTGACCTCCTTCCTCTTCAGAGTCTTTATCCTCATCCCCTCTCCTAGAAACTTCTCCCTCCAAATTATCATTCAGCCCTTTCTGGACCGTCTTTCCAATCTTGTTACTCCTATAACATTTTTTTTTTCTGATTCATTTGATTCATAGCATTTATCCTTCTCTGAATTTATTAATTTTGCTACTTATTATCTCACTGAAGAGAATAGGGGCATCATGTAACTTTGAGAAATTTCTTATTGTTAAAACAGACTTGTCACATATGATAGGTACTCCACAAATGTTTATTGAGTGGATGAGTGAAGAATGAAGAGGTGAATATTTTTATAGAGCTGAAAAACAGTGGAAGTGTCAGAAAATAAGACTTGAGTAGACAGAAACCAGATCATTAGGGATGTATGCTGTGTTAGAAACTTTCAATTTTATTCTGAGAGTGTGGAAGGCATTAAATAATTTTGAGAAGGTGGGTAGCATTCATAATAATTATATAGCTTCTGTGTGGAGGGATGGATTAAGGACAAGGCTGGAAGTAGAGAAATGAGTTAGATGAGTGTTCCAACATCCTCTGAAGTGGGGGTGATGGAAGGAGATTTGCATGGTAGTCAGTTGTTTGAATTGTGAAGTCACATGCCATGGAGTAGAATGTTGGCTTTACATATTTTTTATCTGTGAAATCTTGGCAAATTATTTACACTCTTCAAGGTGGTCACAGAATGTGCTTGCCATATCTCTGACTTGCAGGGAGTGTTGCAGCCCCAGCCACTGTGCTCTGAATCCATCATGCATTCCCTCTGAGGCCACATTTCCCTGGACTTTCACTGGCCAATGACTGAGCATGGGAGGAATACTAAAACAGGCCCTTTCCTGAAGATGTGAGCCCCTCTGGACAGTGAATTTAGGTTGAGAAGTCTCCATCTGCTTTTCAAAACCTTCTTTTAACTGCACCAAAGTATTAAGAATTTCCTACTCAATTTTCCTTTCTTCTCTCCCTCATTTGCAGAAGTGACATCTTCATCTGACTCCTGTGTCTCCCATCCTATTTTCCCCCTCACAGGTGATTTTCCCAAGAAATCCTCTGGTAATCTTGTCTTGATGCCAGCTTGTGGGGGACCTGAATTGACACAGTCTTTCGGTCTTAATTTTTTCAATTAATCCCCATATCATAAGATTCTATGATAATTCAGTGAAATAATATGTTAAAATACTTAACATGTCATTGACCTAGAGCTCAATAAATATATTGCTGGTTTTGTTTTTACTATCTGAAAGATAATTAGAGAGAGAATAGATAAAACTTTATGATTGCATGGACATTTGTGGTGAGTAGAAAAAAGTGTTTTCCCAGTTTTTTGATCACTCTCGAGTAACTGAAGCAAAGGTGCTACCTTCCACAGAAAAGAAAATATAGGAAAAAATATGTTTGCAGAAAAAGAAGGAAAACAGATTTTGTCTGAACATGTTACTCTTGGGGCTCCTCTAGCATATCTTGAAGAAATGCCCAGTAGGTCATTTGATCCATGAATATGAAGCTCAGAAAAAGATTTAGGCTACAGATTCTAATGTCAGTGTCCTCAAGATATGATTGACAGTATGAGAATGCACATGATGAATAAGTGCGATGAGAAGAAAGCTGTAGTGAACAACACATTTTAAAGTGCAAAAAAGAAGAAGTGTTAGGAAAGGAGAGAGAACAGAGAGCGGGTATCAGACAATCTATTGGAAAGTTACAATTAAGTTCAAAAATAAAGATGTGGATCAATGCAATAACACGGAAAACTAAGAAAATGGTGTTGATTTTTATATAATAATTTCTTGTCTGACAATATAGAGGAATTGGGAAAAGCTTGGAAGTCTGGGAAAAAAATTCAGATTCACACCTTATATTGTAAACCTAAGTTTATGTGTAAGTACATAGATAAAATAAGCATAAAGGCCAAACAAAGACTATCTAGATTCTTACCCACTCGGTTTTGATTAGAGTTGAGTAGAATTAAATTTTGGAGAGCTAATGCTTTTCTATGTATTACTTGGAAAAATATAATCAGGTTCAACTATATAAACATTTTAAACGTTTGTAAGACTAAAATTAATATAACAAATCATAAATTTATTGATTTAATGAAAATCAATAAATGTAGGCAAATTTAGGAAAATCAATAAATTAATGAAAATCAATAAATTTAGGGATTTTGCATAAAATGGAAGACAAAGCATTTACATCAACATTATCATACAAAATATAAGTTCAATAAATAAATTGACAGACAACATAAAAAGATAATCCATAGAAAAGAGGGAAACAATATAAACAAACATAAGGGAGATTTCTACTTCATTGGCTATGAAACGTATGGAATGGTGTTCAACCTCTTCATTTATTCAGGTACAAAAATTAAAACCAAAAGGTATGGAGGTAAAATTTTATACCCATAAAAGTAACAAAATAAAAAATAAGTTGACATTACTATGTATCCTTTCAGTTATTTCACTTCTTATATTTCTTGTATCATATAAATCATTACATTTGTTTACTATTTTAGCAAATATCCATTAAATGTCTACTGTGTTTTAGTTACTACTCTAGTTACTGGGGATAAATGATGAATAAGAGAGGTAACATCTTCCTTAATATCACTCACTGACGTATCTCCTTCTTTTTCTCTCATTAGTATTGTCTTAAGAGTTTAGTCATTCACTATTTCTTGCTTAGGGTAGTAATATTGTGAATCTATTGGCTTACCCTTTCTGCAGCCAATTCTTTACCTTCTACTAGAGTGACTTAAAAAATAAGCTTTTCTGA